>NC_135725.1:12446853-12663586 GCF_964656455.1 Halichoerus grypus
TCTCCTCAGCGCAAGTGAGTAAATACTTACTAGGACACTGGGCTGGAACTCTGGGTTGTGTCTTGTACTTATGAGTCTCTGCCAGTGCCGCCCTCATGCTGAATGGCTCTTTGTTGCCCTAGTCCCCACTCCCCAGCAGTATCTACAGGGGATAATGGCTGGGGTCTTCCGAGCCCAAGACTGCAGAGTCTCTGTCCACTGTCACAGATGTCTTATTCTGCATGCATTGATTCTAACCTTTGATCTGTTACCATCCTTTGTGGGTGGTGGGGAGGTGTAGTACTGTAGATCACTTATAAGGCATACCCTAACTTTATAAAACTCTACATGTTTAGAAACCTTCCACATTCAAGGCAATATGATAAAAAGTTAATCTGGTTATCATGTTATCAATATGAAGAGTATGTGTAGAAAAGCCTATATGGGCTTCCACATAGAAACATCAATTCCTCCAGGATTCCACAATAAGGAAAAAGAAAAAAACTTTGCTCTCCTGCTATAAGAAGATGAATACAAGTATGAAAAGATAAATTAATAAAGAGACAGACAAGGAAATATTTGGAGGCAGTGTGGAGCAGGGGGGAAAGCATGGACTTGGAGCCCAACCTTGGTTGACTAGCTGTGACCATGGACTACTGCATTAACCTTCCTGTATCTCTGTTTCCTCCCTTGTAAAGTGGAAATTCCGCCTGATGGGATCATCTGTCAGGATTGAGAGGGAAGAGCACAGGTCAAGAATCCAGTACCTGCAACACAACAAATGTCAATTCCCTTTGGATCTTTGTTTTTTATCCATATATATTCATAGATTGATTTAGTAAACCACAGAAGATACTGGTAAATCTAGAAACAGAAGGTGAGAACACTTGATGCAAACCATAGAAATTTGTGATTTTTCTTAGATTATTTTCAGAACAGAACATTCTTCTGCCAGAAGTAATCAGTAGATTTATTAATTATTGTGAGTCTGATTGAGGAACAAAGCAGATATTCACAATCCCAAATATTTAATACAGTTTTTTACATTTGAGAAATGCTATGCTATTTATTTTCCAGCAACATAGTCAACAGTTTTTGAGAACCCCTATGCCTGCTGCATTTTGTATACATTTGACTTTTTAATTTTTTGAAAGTCTTTGATGTGCAAAGAAAGCAAGACTCCTTCCAAATGTAAGGTGATGGCTTAGACATAATTGAAGATGCAGTTCCGTGGGGGCTTCCTCTCCCCACAATAGGCAAAAACCCTTATGAACGTCTCCTAGGTGCTTTGCATGCATTATTGTCCAGACTGCTTTGATCAGCTGGTAGATCTGGAAGATGATTGTCATAGCAGAGAACGCAGCTGGACCATGGAATGCGACCGCCTGGGAGGGGCTGAGGTGTGCGCACAGCCGTGCAGCAGGCACGAGGGAGAATGGTTACAGCTGCAGATGGATCTCCCATGCAACGGGCGGGAGTTGGCGTCAGACGGGCCAAACGATGGGCAGCAGGTAGAACCAGGGGTATTAGTGAGGTCCACCGCGAGATGATGAGATGGGTTAGCCATTAGGGGGAGTATGCTGATCGGATATCGGGAAAAATAAGAACTAACATTTATTAAGAGTTGACCACAAGCCCTTGGGCACGGTGCTAAGAGCTTTACTTGTGTTACCTTATTTAATCTTCTTTGAAACTCTGCAAAGTCAGTATTTTAGCATCCTCATTTCACCAGTGAAGGAAGCTAGTGTCAGATAGAATAAGTAACTGACTCAGAGTGCCATGATTTGTAAGTGGTGTGATTGGGATTTGAACCAGTGTTGGACTGGAGAAATAACCGCGTACCCACTCTGCCATGGGCTTCTACAGGCGGGACCCCATCCAGGGAGGCAGACAGTAAGGCGTTAGGGAAATCTGGTGAGAAGGTCATCGCCTGAGTTCAGGGCCTGGACTTCAGCCCCAGGAAAGAAGCTGCCAAAAAGAAGGCCATGTCCTTGTGTTAGACGTGAGTCGTCCTAAGAGCTAACAAAATAGAGACGTAGGCGTCATTATCAGACCTGGGTCATGAGGTTTCGCCCAGGATCATACCAGGAGTAAATGTGCTGAACTCCACTTTGGATGGTGAGTAATCCTGGGTGAGTGCCCGGGGTGGCTTAGCTGTGAGGATGGGCGCTGCTGAGGATGGGCAGCCAGGAGGGGCCCAGCGCTGAAAAGCACAGAGGTGTAGACGTCAACATGGAAGGGTCAAGTAAGGTGAATGGAGGGAAGACTGTTGTCACTACCAGCATTAAAAAGGTGCTGCTGGTCCGCTACCTGAACGCATATTGGCTCTGAACCACACTGGACAAAACGGAGGCAATATAGATTTCTCACTATCTCTGGAACCACTAAAGGACCCCCCCCCACCCCGATGATAAGAGAAATAACTAACAATTAACATTACAGCGTACAGAGCATTTTTATAGACATCATTTTCATTGGGTTCTCACAGTGACTATAGATGGGAAGTCACATCTCATTTGAGCTTGAATTTGTGTTCTTAAGTCGGCACAAAAGGTAAAAATCAGATACCATCAAAACTGCCCTTGAAACTTCCTTAAATTATAGAGTACAGTGTGCGCGGTTTTCTATATATTATACTACTTCTATGTACAACAGAGCTGATTTCCTTTTTGTGTTGAAATATATAAATAGATTTTATGTAGTGGCTATTTGTATGAACTCATTTCATGTGTGTATGTATATGTTACAGTGGTTGGGTCATTTGTAGTTGGTTGGTTTGTTCGTTCGTTTGTCTGAGTACGTCGAGTGCTTTCCCAAATATTGAATGTATACGTAATAGGACTCCACTAATTTGTTATTCCCATTTTGCAGATAAAGAAACTGATGACACAGTAAGCCTATGCGTGATAAAACTTTAAACAAAGGTTACGATTTACAAATCTCGGGTCAGGTCCGCTGCACCATGCGGTCACCCTGGCATGACCATCACACCTGAAGGACAATACGTGCATCAGCAAACAGAAGTGCAGTGATACCAAGAAGCCCCCCATGATTTCATGTCCTGGCCTTGCTGTCATAGTGATGGCCTGGGATTTAAGTCCCAGCACACTGTGCACTGACTGTTAGAAGTCATTAATACGGTGAGCTCTAGCTGTGCAGATATGTTTAGCAATTGAATGATCTCAGAACTCTGTTCTTTATGTCTGCCTTCACTGAAACAGAACAGATTTTCCTGTTGTTTTCTGATGCGTGCATGTGACTAGAAGACATTCAGACCCTGAGGTTCATGGAACCTGACCTTTTTGTCGGGGTGGTTTAATTATTGGTTTTCATTGCTGACTTCCTTTAAAAAAAATCTATTTGGAAGTTTATGGCCCTTTTCTGACCCATCGTAAAGATTTTATCATTTCTAATAAATGTCTTATAAATCAGTTCAAATTGCCTAAGCAACAGTATTTGAAGAGTGTCCTTCGCTCCCCTCCTGCCATCATGACTCCAACACTGTGGCCAATAAATCTCTCCCCAGACCCTTGGCCTGATGCGTCAGTCAACATCCCAATCTGCATGTGATCTTTGCCGTTCTTTGCCTTTTTCTTATTTGTTTGTGTTTACTTTAACATCTCCAGAACATTGTTTTCTTTTCTTGTTGGTTAAAAAAGGATAAGAAAGGGAATGATGTTAGCAAGAATGGTGCAATGAGGACTTCAGAAAATCCTGTCCCCATAAAAGCCATGAAAACAGTCAACAGTTGTGAAAATCAACTTTTTAAGAGCTTGAAATTACTCAAAGACTTGCAACATTGGGAGTATTTATTTATTACATAAATCAGTGCAATAGAATTGAGAGTTCAGAAATAAATCCTTGTATCTATGCTCAATTGATTTTCAGCAAAGATGCCAGAACAATTTAATGGGCAAATATGAACTCAAAATAGATCAAAGTCCTAAATGTAATAGCTAAAACTATAAAACTCTTAGAAGAAAACATAGCTGTAAACCTTTATGACCTTAAATTACACAATGGTTTCTTAGCTATGACATCAAAAGCACACACAACCAAAGCAAAAATAGGAAATTGGACTTTATCAAAATTAAAAACTTTTGTTCTTCAAAAGATACCATCAAGAAAGTGAAAAGACAACCCACAGAATGGGGAGAAAAATACTTGCAAAACATGTATCTGATAAGATCTAGAATATATAATCTCTTATAATTCAACAATAGAAAAAGAAGTAACCCGATTTTTTAATGAGCAAAGATCTTGAACAGACATTTCTTCAAAGATGATATGCTGGGGTGTCTGGGTGGCTCAGTTGGTTAAGCATCCACCTCTTGATTTCAGCTCAGGTCATGATTTCAGGGTTGCGAGATTGAGCCCCCTGTATCGGGCTCCGTGCTGGGCTTGCAACCTGCTTAAGATTCTGTCTCCCTCCACCCCCAACCGCTCTAAAAACAAAAAACAAAAAACAACCAAACAAAAAAACAGATAACATGCAAATGGCCAATAAGCACGTGAAAGAATGCACTACGTCATTCATTATTAGAGAAATGCAAATCAAAAGCACAATTAGATACCTCTTCACATCTACTAGGATGGCTGTAATAACAAAAGATGGACAGTGACAAACTTTGGTGAACATGTGGAGAAACTGGAACTCTCATACATCCCTAGTGGACATGTAAATGGTGTTGCCATTTTAAAAAACAGTTTGGCAGTTCCTCACAAAGTTAAACATAGAATTATCATTGACCTAGTAGTTCTACTCCTCCACGTATACCTAGGAGAATTGAAACTTGTGTTACATAAAAACTTGTACACAAATGTTCATAGTAGCATTATTCATAATAGCCAACAGGTAGAAAAAAACCCACATGTCCATCAACTGATGAGTGATTAAATAGCAGTATATCCATAAAATGGAATATTATTCAGCCTCATAAAAGAACGAAATTTTAATACATGCTACAATGTGGTGAACTTTGAAAACATGATGCTAAGTGACAAAAACCAGTCACAAAAGGCCACATGTTATATGATTCCGTTCATTTGAAATTTCCAGAAAAGGCAAATGAACAGAAACTAACTCTATGGTTCCCAGAGGCTAGCAGCTGGGACAAATGGGTATGGGATTTCTTTTTTGGGTGATGAAAAGATTCTGGAAATAGTGGTGATGGTTGCAGAACTTTGTGATTATAGTAAAAACCACTGAATTGTTTTAAAAGGGTGAATTTTATTGTGTGTAAATTATTCCAAGATTAACTTACAGATGTCAATCCAGATAGAATAAGTGAAATATATCGCTTCTCGGCCCTTTGGCTAAGATTGAGCGTAGAATAAATGAAATATTTCCCACACAAAGAAGACCTCATTAACTCAGTAGTAAAATGATTCTTTTTAATAAAGTAAGAAGAAACAACTCACCAAAAACAGTATCAATTTGTTCTAGAATAGCGATTTTATTAGTGAGAGTCCAGGGAAGGGCACCGTCCCTGATATCAATATCTTCCTCATTCTTTCTTCATTTTCTAAAACTTCTTCAAAATTTACCATGTTCCTTCTAGTTTAGTTTAACTCTAACATGACTACAACTAGTTCAATTTAACTCTTTATAAAGACACTGAAGCTACAAACAAGGATAAAGCAAATAGTTTCAACTCAGGTACTAACTCAGATTGATTGGTAAGTGGCTACATGGAACACTGTTTAGAAGGATTCTGAGGCTATATCCAGGCAAGGCAGAAAAAAAAAAAGTAGTGATTAAGAAAATCTTTCTTGAGCTTGGCAAAGTTAGTAGAGGAGATGGGCAACACTTGAGCTCATTCTTTAATCTGGGAAAATGCATTATTCTGCTGTGAATGCAAAATCAGTTAGGGAGATAAATCTGGATGGGTTGTAATGCAGATAATAGGCACACTTACACAGCATGGCCTGAAAAGAAATTTGAGGTCTCTAGTTTACATGCAAAATCCCAGTGTTTTGAAATAGCCAATATTTATGGCTGAGATATCAAGATCTCTCAATAAATAGCACCAACTTTCATACTGTATACTATCAAGATATTTTAAATAATACATTGTTATAGTATGTGCTCTCAAAGGTTCTTAATATGAGAGCATTAGCATAGGCTTATAATAAAATCTGATATAGTGAGAGATTATGTCAGGAGAGATTTTTTTTAAGTTTTTATTTAAATTCCAGGTAGTTAACCTAGTGTAATATTAGTTTCAGGCATACAATATAGTGATTCAACACTTCCATACATCACCTGGGGCTCATTACAGCAAGTGTCCTCCTTCATCCCCCTCACCTTTCTCCCCCATTTGCCCAGCCACCTCCCCTCTGGTAACCCTCAGTTTGTTCTTTATAGTTAAGAGTCTGTTTCTTGGTTTGCCTCTCACTCTTTTTTTTCCCCCTTTGCTCGTTTGTTTTGTTTCTTAAATTCCACATATGAGTGCAATCATATATATTTGTCTTTCTCTGGCTGATTTATTTCACTTAGCATAATACTCTAGCTCCAAGAGAGATTTTTTTTTTTTTTTATGGCAGTCACTGAAAAAATCAAGATAATCACCAGTAGATGGACTCTCTGAGCCGAGCAGCACACATTTACTTAACTTTGAGTTTTACCTCCAAGTGGAACTGTCTCCTCCCTCCTCTACATGCTACAGTACCCAGTCCTTTCTTTGATAGATAGGTGTCAAAAGGGGGCTCCTGGGTGGCTCGGTCAGTTAAGCATCCAACTCTTGATTTCGGCTCAGGTCATGATCTCAGGGTCGTGGGATCGAGCCTTGCGTTGCGCTCCACACTCAGCGGAAGTCAGCTTGAGATTCTCTTTCTCTCTCCCTCTTCCTCTGCCCCTCCCTCCCCCAAAATAAATAAATCTTTTTTTTTTTTAAAGGTGTCTAAATAATGAGTCCTATTTCTCTGGCAGATATTGTAAATCTTTGCTTCTCAAATGTGGTCCCCAGACCAGCAGCATCAGCATCCCCTGGAACTTCTCAGAAATGCAATCCATTAGAATTGCAGCATCACCCCAGACCTACGTGGTGGCAGCTCACGGGTGGGCCCAGCAATCTGTTTGCACAGGGCCCCCGGGTGACTCTGCGCTCAAGTTTGAGAGCCAGTTCTGTGAGTCGTTTCCTTCCAGAAGTGGGAAAGGCAGTAGGGAGGGGGAGAATTGAGCCTGCAGGGCAGCAGGCTTGGCCCAGGATGGGAAACTCCAGCGGACACAATGAGGAGTTGTTTTTTCCCTCTGCTTACCCCATGTGCCAACTCTCTACTTCTTCAGAAAAGGTTTGAAGTGCTCTCAGGAGCTCCCCTAGTCACCATGCCCACCGCACTACCAGCCTGCTTCGAGTCCCTTCTATGGGGACAGTAACGGAAAGCAGGAAATGAGGATGGCACTTATATATTGCCTCATGTCACAGAGAAGCTGCCCTTTCTGTTTAAAAAAGAGTTGTCCTCAAGAGCCCCAGCCTAGTGCTTCCAAACCCAGCAGGCCCCACAGCTAGGAAATGGATGTGAAGCACTTAGAACAGCACCTGCTTCATAGTGAGAGTTCACTCTGTGCAGGGAGTGATGGTGATGGTGGCAGTGAGAGCAAGGGCCAGATTTCCCCACAGGGATGCCTGGGTTGGCATCTAGAAGCAGTTGCTATTTGTACTGGGTGGGTGGTCGCTATGTTGAAAGACTGCCCACTGGAGACAGATGTTGATCTTGAAACCCTTTGCAGGCCAGCGAGACTCCCTGAAGACAGCGCCCTAACTGTGAGGCTGGCCATCAGCTGAGGCTCCTCTGGCCTGTCAGTACTCACCACAAAGCCCAGGGGCCTGGCTGGGGTTGGCGTTTGGGGTGATGAGCATGGGAGGAGGGGCTGAAGAAGATCAGGTAAAGCAAGGAGGAATTTCAGAGCCTTTCTAGTAAGAGTTTGGTGTTGGGGAGCCTAAAATGCAAGGAGTGGAGAGGTGGTCCCAGGATGGAATGCAGCCGGTGAGATGCTGGCCACAAATGTGGGAACCTCTGAGCATGCGTGAGAGTGCAGGTCCCACAGGCAGTGGGTCTCCAGGACACACAGGCAGATCGGGTCACTGCTATAGGAAGCTACTGACCAGAGTCAGATTCCGAAGGCTCAGGTTACAGTTCTTGCTTCTGATCTGTTTTGTTCTGTTCTTCATAGCAGTTTTGTTCTATATCCTGGTGTAGCCAGCAGAGTACCACATATCAGTGTATCAGCGTCAGGAAGATAGGGGAAGGGGGGCAGGAGGAGGGGAGAGGAGCAAAAAGAGGGCAAAGAAAGGAGGAGGGGGTGGGGGAGAAGGAAGTGGTGAGTGCCCTGTCCTCCAAGTTTTGTATATGGTTTTCCATTTAGTTATCAAAACTATGAGATTTCGTTGTGGAAGAGTCTAGAGGAGGAGAGTCTTATTCCTAATTTTAAAAATCAGCTGACAGTGAACTTCATCTGCCTAGGCCCCAAGATCTGAGGCAACCAAATAAATTCAATCTACTATAATGATGCAAATTGGATGCAGATCAAATCATTGGAAATGAGGGGAGCTGTGGAAAGAGAAGGTTGAGTCCACCAAGGTATTCTGACTCCAGCAGAGGCATGCTGCTCCTCTGGGTTCTGAAGTTCCAAACGTTCATGCATATCGGGGCCAGGAAGATGAATGCAGCATGCTAAATGGGCCTGGTATGAGATGATAATAGGCAACAGACACTTGGCTTCAGTGTGAGGGGGTAATAGGGAGTAGTGGGGAGTGCCCATGCCACCTTCTGAAGAGGCAGCACTGCGTAGCTCCAGCCTGTTGTAGTCGTGTGTCATGTGACCATGGTCTCAGTGTTGTGGGAGCTTCTAATTTTTCACAAGAAGGCAGAGATCCCGTGTTTAGGCAACATTCGGTAGGCCCCTGAAATGCATCAGCAGGCTGTATCTGCCCTTAGCTTCACTGGACCACAGTTGTGTATTTCCCTGAGTGGTGAACAGCAGGTTGATCCTTTCCCGGTGCTCCTTTCTCTTTCCAGGCCACTACATTTATGTGGACACCTCCTTTGCCAAGCAGGGGGAAAAAGCCGTGCTGCTAAGTTCTGACCTACAGGCTGAGGAATGGAGCTGTCTCCGACTGGTCTACCAGATAACCACATCTCCAGGGTCTTCATCAGACACCAGCCGGCTGAACCTCTATGTGAGATTTGAAGATGAAAGTTTTGATCGCTTGCTTTGGTCAGCTAAGGAACCTTCAGACAGCTGGCTCATAGCCAGCTTGGATTTACAAAACAGTTCCAAGAAATTCAAGGTAGGTAGAATGTAGGCGCCTGACTTATCACATAGCATTATGTGACTCTGAGATCGTATGAAAATTTCTGCCACTAAAGTTACTGATCTCCTATGTTGGGATGTGCTGCTTTATAAGAGATGTGTCCCAGAAGAATAGTAGTAATTAATAATCGGTAAGTTAATATTGTGTTTATTCTTTAGAAGAGCTTCTTCCCGGATTTCTTTCTTGTCTACTTAAATGGGACTTCTGTGAGAATCTAAATGGAGCCTAAACCAACCTCTTCGATGGAAATTTATTTTCTAATGGGCTTTAGGGAGCATTCTCATTTCTAATCATTTTGTTTCCTCTTTCTCAGTTGTGTGTGGTATCTCCCTAATGGTCTGTTTGCTACAAATATTGAACAAAACATTCACTATCGTTAAAGGAAAAGTGGAGCTACTTTGAAGAGGGAAAGATACATAAAGGATATGTTCTGATTCCTTTTCAAAGATGGTGGTTGTTGCATCAGAAGTGTTGGAAGAGGAAGGTCCACAATGTAACGTAAAGCTGGATGTTGTTTGGAGCAGGGAAGGAGACGCAAGTGTGACATGTAGTGAGACTGTCGTGGAGGAAAGAATAGGGCCTTCACAAACACGTTCTCCATTCCTAATTCCCTTTTCAATTCCCTATCCCATTTCTCTCCCTCAAAAAGTGCTGAAATTCTGTCTACTCCTCTCCCCGTCCCATCAGGCAGGAGGGAGGGTTGAGGGAAGGAACACTGAGGTCCGAGCTCTCTAGTTCACACTGTCTGCCCAGTAGTAGGGCACATCCTAAATCTCCCAGCATAGTTGCCAAAGACTGGGCTGAAGTCACATAAAGAGAAGCAAATACTTCCGGAAACGGGAGCAAAGATGAACCACAGCAGCGCTTGAAATCAGCCGTGTAAATTGTGATGCTCCCCTCGGTTCTTTATGTAAAATTTTCCAAATTTGTTCAGCAATACAGAAACTACAGGTTGATTTACGAGCCTCTTCCATCTCACGTGGAGTCTCCCACCGCTAAGTCAGATTGTGCTTCCCCCCTCCTCCAAGGGTTTTCCCCACTGAGGCCTCTGCCCTGAGTCCCTGACCGTTCTCAGAATGCATTTCCCCAAGGGCACCAGCCCCCCTCCCCATCCACAGCCAACTGGTTCCACCACAGATGCTAGAGAAGGGGGTGGTTGGAATAGCACTTGAAGACAGTTGGCCCCAAGCTTTTACTGGACACCTTGCTCACCTTGTACACACACACACACACACACACACACACACACACACACACATTCTCTTAGAGCCCGTGGTGAGACTGGTATCCAGTAGCAATTAGCTGAGACAAGCAATCTCGCCTTGCCTTGAATTGCTGAACAGCTCCTGACTAGTCTCTGAAATTCCGAGCCAGGGAAACACGGTATTTCCTTGGAGTTAGGGAAGCCTGACTCCCTTCTTCCTCCTGTGTCATGCAGATTTTAATAGAAGGTGTGCTCGGACAGGGAAACACGGCCAGCATCGCACTCTTTGAAATCAAGATGACGACCGGCTACTGTATTGGTAAGTGGGTTTCGTCCTCACTGTATTGGAATGTGAATTGTGAATCTTCTTCTAAAATCTGTTGCCAGAGGGAATTGAACCAATCCTGAAGGCAAGGTGTTTTATGGAAGTCAGTGCATGATGCACCGTAGCTTACATGCTTCTCGAGGTTCACTTGAATGGTGTATGTTGCTCCTGTCTGTAAGCGGAGGAGGGCTCACTGGAGTCTGCCCAGACTGGCTAGGTTAACGAAGGGAAAGTAGCTGCAGCAACTGTAACCTGAGCTGCCACCTGAACCTCAACATATGCTAGTAAAGATAATTTCCGGTTTGCTGTGAGCTCAGCTTCAGCCAGAAAAGCAGGCTTCGTATTCCCTTCTTTGCTCATTTTACTCCATTTCTCTCTGATACACCTTGGCCCCTCTGTGCCCTGTGGCCACTCACCTTCTATTTGTCTGCCGTTGGTGCTATTTCTCTATAAGATGGGCGCTCCTGGAGGCCAGGGCAGGCTGTCGGGGTGCAGGGAGGAGGAGGACAGGACATAGGGCAGCACTGAACACCAGGGATGCATTTGAGCTGCGGTTTCAGGAAGCAGGGGAATTCGGTGAAGTGCAGGTCCAGGGGAGGAGGGGAAGAACTCTGTGGGCAGAGCCCAGGGTGGAGGAAGCACAGGGTGTGCTCAGGCCCCGGCCAGAAGCTGAGGAGGGTGTTTCAAGTGCGACTCAGGACCCAAGGGAGGCTTCGAGAAGAGTCTGGGTCCGGGCTGAAGAGGGTGGATGATTCTGTGGTTGGCCGGTGTTTTAAGCTAAAAGTCAGCGGAGGAGGGTGCCTGCGGCCAAGTCCTCACATGGTGACTCTGGCGGCCCCATGGAAAGGGACTTGGAAACGAGGAAAATAAATACGTAGGAGAGGAAAACCCCCAGCAAGTGGTTGTAACCTTACAGATCAGACATAACGAAGGCCCAGCGCTGGGCTCTAATAGGGAAAAGGTGGGAGACTGCGAGATTTTTCAGCATTGATGGCCCTTTGGAGGTTGAATGGCTGTGGAGAGGAAGAGGAAGGAGAGTCAAAGACAATTCTGAATAAAAAAGAGCCTTTGGTAATTCCCTGACTCTCACTTCTCTGTTTTGACCTTCCAAGGATGATACTAAGGCAAGTGAAGGAAAGCACGAGGGAAGAAAACGTGACCATGTTCTGAAGATACAGTGGGATTAGACCCACGCGCCCCCTGGTAGCTCCCTCCCGCCGGCAGGTGCGCCTCGGACAGCCCACCCACCAGTCTGACGGGCCTGCTGCAGCGCCACCTGCTGGCTCCTCAACTCCCCGCGCCCCGCAGCCTCCGTTTCTCCACCTGCAAAATGGATATAAAATGCTTCCCTCGTAGGAATAATGTGGGGACTGATGAGATCATAGGTATGAAGGTCACTGGCCCAGCGCTGGGCACTTTAAAAATGTAAATTTCCTCTCTTCAAATCACTCCGTGGCTTCTGGTTTGTTTAAAAAAAAAAAAAAAAGGAGTGCCAATACTTTCATCTTGTTGAGATGCCTGATCCCACGGTCCCCTCGCCTTCCTTTCTGTGCTTTCTCTTTGCTTGTCTCCTCATCTGTAAAATGAGGTTAATAATAGTACCTACCTCGTGGGACCATGTCGAGGACTGAGTAAGTTAATTCAGTTAAAGTGCTTAGAATAGTACCTGGCACGTTCAGGACTATTTTGCTTTCTATTTTATTCTTCAGCAGGCTTTGGCATGGAACAGGGGTATTGCTTGGCAGATGCTGCAGTGAAAAGTTGCAGATAAAAACCTTAAAGTTTTTCAGTGATTGCTAATGTAAAAACACATTGATAACTATATCAATCAGGGTCCTGGCAGGAAGAAGAAGACTCATTAGGGGCTACAAAGGTGTGGGTGGGTGAAGGAAACCGGCAAAAGCACAGGTGGTAATCCAGGACTAGTGAGAGCGATGAATCATCAGCCATGAGGGCAAGGGGTGGGGGCCAACTGGAGCCAATGGTTGTGTGGGGAGGGCTCCCTGATAGGACCCGTGTCCTCAGGAGAGGGACACAGCCAACCCATGGCAACCTGGCAGGAAAGGAGCTGGAGGCTTGTTCTCCTCCTACTTTCCATCGGTCGAATCCAACAGGAAGACAGAAGGCAGGGGAGGCCAGTGACACAATCCATACAGATCTACCGCTGGAGTGAAAAAATGGTGGGGGTGGGGTCTGGAGGGGTAATGGGAGATGGCCAGGACAATCATACTTCATATTTGTAGTTGATGATTATAGGGGTCAATACAGGCTCGCTGTTGGTGAGCTTCTCATTCCCACTAGAGGAGTCTGTTGACTGGGAACAATTTATCTGTGCAAACATGTCCGTGCTACTAAACGGCGGAGGGTGGGAGGTGAAGTCTCTTTATTTTCTCTCTCTTCTCCACTGCGGAGCTGCAGAAGGACCCAGAGCCTAGGCTATGCCTCCCCTGCCTGTTCTGTTTCTTGTTAATAAGAAAAGCAGAGGCTGTTAGCACCTAGGAAACATGTCCTTTAGCCCTGGTATCTTGTCTACCATCAGGAGAGAAGGGGATGGGGATATGGGCTACCAGAAGGGTGGCAGACACAGTTTCCGGAGCTAAGAGGATGGTCCCAAATAGGGCTTTGAAGCAGAGGTGGCTGAGGCACCAGGCATTAACCACACACCTGGCTCCGCGTGGGGACAGTCCTGTGCGGGGGGAACATTCCCCTCATTTCACAGATGAAGGCACAGAGCCCAGGAGAGGTCATGCTACAATTCACATGGCTAGTCAGTGGCAGGGCCATCATCCAAAGGAGCAAGGATGAATTACATTTTCCAGCATTGTCCAGGGATCCTGGTACAAAGCTTCCAGTGGTCAAGGGGAATGAGAAACATATCTGAATACGGAAGAGCAATCCCCGCAGTGAGTAGGGGTATATACCTAGGTGTGATCGTGTGCATTTTTGTTTCTCTTCTGCCAGAATGTGACTTTGAAGAAAATCATCTCTGTGGCTTTGTGAATCACTGGAACCCCAACGTGAACTGGTTTGTTGGAGGAGGAAACATTCGAAACTCCCCTTCCGTTCTCCTGCAGGATCACACCTTCAAGAGTGAACTGGGTGAGCTGGGGACAGATGGAGTCCTTTTCCCCGGGGGGAGTGTTTCTGCCTTCCCCTCCTGCCCCCTCCATTGACCTAACTGTGGCCCTGTCAACAGAGAAGGGAGACAGGAGAGTGAGTAGGGACCAGGAGGCCTGGTGGAAGAGCAGGAAGGCCGGGCCGGGCTGTGAGTTTGAGACGGACCGTGGATAGGAGCTCTGTAACTAAGGACAAGGCCACCCAGTTAAAGGCTTTTCTTCACCTGTGACCTGGTCTTGCTCTTTTCACATTTCCATATTATGCTTTAGTTTCTTATCACTTTGTTGTTCTGTATTTCTTATCCCTAAAGGCAGGGCGGGAATAATCCTAGGTTGCTTTTCACTAAAAATAGATCGAGTGATGGGAAACAGTCCTTAAGAACTTCCCAAGTGGCCCTGGGGTGAGCCCCAATTCCCAGTGGTGAATCCTGAAAGCAACAGGGCCACCTAGCGGCCAAGGGGGCTGGACTCTGCAGGGAAATGGAGAGGAGAGAAGCTCTTGGGGATGAGTCCACTCTAAGGAGCATGTTTCCACAGATGGGAGACATGGGCAAAGGCTTACTTCCTAAGGATTATGACAGCCTTCACCTGGGCCCTGGGAAGCTTCCAGGGTCTCCCCACAGTTGCAAGACGCTCCAGTCCTCAACCCCAAGGGCTTGTTGACTAGCGAGAAGATTCTGGTAACTGACTCCATCAAGAGCAAGAATAGAAAAAAAAAAATAGAAAACAAAACAAAACAAAACAAAAGAGCAAGAATAGGAATTTTGGTTCTGCTGCAAACTGTCCTTTTTCCTAGTTTGATCCGCTGCTGTGTGGATACTGAGGTCATCTGCTCAGTCCTAATAAATTGTTGACAAGGACAATGTGTCCCCAAGCCTGAAGACTTGGCAACTTTTTATGGTTCTTTACATTATTCCTTGTTCATGGTAGTTTCTTTTCATGTGAATATTTGTAACCTTGTCTCTGACTCTTTTTTTAAAGTGCCCATCCTGCAGCTTATCTTGGCTCTGGACAGTCTCCATCCTGAGACTGGTCCTAGTATATCCAGACTCTCACACTCAATTTTCTAAAGGAGCCAGGCAGATGTTATAAAGTGAGTGGCATGTGGGCTGGGAGAGGAGTGTGGCAAGCTAGGGAGCACAGACCCTGTACAAAGCTCTAATTAATTACTGCCATGTGAGAATGCAGTTCCAGGGGGCAGGTCTTTTGATTTCATAAGGTAATCAGGAAGGCAGGGGTTTTATGTGAAATTTCCCTAATTTTTTAAAGTTGGTAAATATTTTCTTTTTTTAAAAAAGATGTTATTTATTTGTTAGAGAGAGAGAGAGAGCACACAAACACACACATGCATGAGCACGAGCAGGGGGAGCGGCAGAGAGAGAGAGGGAGAAGCAGACTCCCCGCTAAGCAGTGAGCCCAACTTGGGCTCTATCCCAGGACCCCAGGATCATGACCTGAGCCAAAGGCAGATGCTTAACCTACTGAGCCACCCATGTGCCCTGGTAAATATTTTCTTTAAAAACACTGCATGGGCCAACAAAACACATTTTCAGGTCAGGCCCAGTTAGCCAACTTCTATTTTGCAAACTTCATTTTATGTGTTCCTTTTCTTTTTCAACATGTCCAGGCTTCTTACAAAAAAATGTTGATAAGTAACCATATAGTAAAATGTTGGAGTCTCCTGGGCTTACCTGTTTAAGACAAATCCAACTTTGGATCTAGCATTTTCATTCATTTGACCCTGTATTGGGTCTGGTTGGGAAAACAGCAATAAAATGGCACATTCCCTATGGTCCTTGCCCAGGTTCAAAGAACATACATTCGAGAAAGGGAAAAGGATTTCTACCACACATGGGTGTAAGACAAGGTGGCATGTGTCAAGTGCTCTCAGAGTGGTCCCCCCATTTACATCAAAAAAAGAAGAGTGCTGGGTATTCAGAGACAAGAGAGATCACGTAACTGCTTGGACGTTCTAGAAGACATGATGATGAAGAAGTCAACTGTGTTGAGGGATGGTTATAACTTTGACAGGCGGAGACAGGAGAGGGCTGGAGCCGTGATACATGGCAGCAATCACAAGGGTACCAGAGGGAGAGATATGATTGGGAAAGCAGCGTAGGGGCAACTTCTAAAAGGCCTCAAATGCCAGGAAAGAGATTTTAACTTTACTCTGTTGACAACAGGAGGCCGTTGGAGGTCTTTGAGCAAGGAGAGATGCGATCACAGCAGTGTATTTAGTTTGGCTAGCCAGACAGTGATTATCTCAGTAAACAGAGGACCAAATGGTAGAACAAGAGAACTAAAAACACCCCAGAAGTGATTTCTTTAGGTACATCTAAGGTCACTTACATAAATAATTGAGATTAGAAAAAGACAAAACATTTTCACTTCCTTCTTCTAAAAGTCAGGGTTAGCACTTTTGGAAATGACAAAAGATTGGAGTTCTATATATATATCTCTCTCCATATTTTGGCCCTACAGACAGAGAGCCCATCTCCACTTGTGGCCATTGTAGGAAACACTGTAAGTGTCATGCGTGGAGTGGGTGATAACCTAGCGTGACAGATTAGTCCATGAATCTGCATGAGTATTTTAAATAACAACTGGGTTCATTCAAAACAACAAAATGGGGGCACCTGGGCAGCTCAGTCGTTAAGCATCTGCCTTCGGCTCAGGTCATGATCCCAGGGTCCTGGGATCGAGTCCCACATTGGGCTCCCTGCTCAGCGGGGAGCCTGCTTCTCCCTCTCCCTCTGCCTCTCTGTGCTCTCTCTGTCTCTCTCCCAAATGAATAAAGTATTTTAAAAATAAAAAAAAAATGTTACCAACTCTTGAAAGCTTTGTTTCAAGGAATAGGACAACTTACATAACATTCTGCCATATCTTAAGAATATAGTACAGGGAGTAGAGAGAATCTTGAAAGATTGTATTAATCCCTGGTGTCATTATCACAGGTGTCCAAACTTAAATGTGGGGAAGTGTTGGAGAACTTTCCCCAAATCACTTAAAAATTAGTTCCAGAGTCAGATCCTCTGAGTAACCAATATCATGATTTAATGACTATGTGTTCAGTGCATCATTTTTCTTTCTTTTTTTTTAAAGATGTTCTTTTTTAAGTAATCTCTGTACCCAACGTGGGGCTTGAACTCACGACCCCAAGATCAAGAGTCACATGCTCCACTGACTGAGCCCGCAGGCTCCCATATCATTTTTTATCCTCAGTGATGATGAGGACCAGTTGGCTAGGGAGAACACCTATTTCCGGGGAGAGGCAACAGATCTGTGTCCTACTGACAGATCATCCATCTGCCTGTGTCACTTGAATGTCATCCATCCTCTGAGGAGTGCGTCAGCCCTAGACCTTCCTCACTCTCATTTGTGACCATGGAATTTCTGCCCACAGCTGTGTCAACAAGGGGCAGAGAAAGAGGACCAGGCTAGGAGTTCAACACTTGTGCTCCAAGCCAAGTTATCCAAGTGCCAGATTGCCTTGGGCAATCCCTCGACTTCTCAGGGTCTCCACTGACCTGTTTGCAAATGAAGAATTTGAATTCCATAATCTCTAAGATGCCTTTGAGTTCTAGTGTTTTACTCCTAATGCTGTACATCAAAATCTCCAAATTCACCACCCCTTGTAACTGGGGGGAAAAATAAACTGGGGAAACCCTAACTAAAGAAAGCTAAACAGACTTCTTTATTTCAGGACTTCTCAGTGCCTTTAATACAATTCTATGTTAATTTATATTATGACATTGCACAAATTATTCAAATACCAAAATGCTCTGTAAACATGCACAATGATGCATGACTAACAGAGGTGTAAAATAAAAGATAGGGGACCACAGAAAAGTGAAAGATCACCTTGGTTTTGGGGTTCGGGGAAAGCTTTCTAGAAGAAGTCATCTCAGAACTGGAATTTGGCTAGATGGATAAGAAGTACAGCATATGCAAATGTATACAGGCCTGAGGGTGGATACTTTATTCTGTGGTTGGGGAGTATTTGAGAATGCCGAGATATAAGATGATGGCAGAGTAGCACTAGACCTAGATTATGTTCCTGATCTTAGCCAGAAGCCTGGGTGCCTACATTCTACTCGCTTCTCCCAGCTCTCTGCTATTTCTCTCCAATTCCTCTTGAACTTTTACACTGATATTTTGGCCAGTTGTAGCCAGACAACCATTTCCTCCTCACCCAATGCACGTGTATACACATGCGTGCACACACACACACACACACTCTCACACTCCTCCCACGTGGACTCCTATATAAGACTTCTTCCTATAGGAGATGGGGCTAAAACAGATGAGTTCTAGAGATTCTCAGATATTTTCCTTGAAAAGCCCATAGGACTCAGAGTTTTGACCAGAATCGCTCTTGGGGGAACAAAAAAAAACGCAAAAAACAAAAAACCCTCCAGTGCTCTGAATAAGAGAGGGATTGCCTTTCTTCGTACATTTGCCTTCTGCTGGGTATATTGATTTTTCCTGAGCTCTATCAATTTGGGTGGCAAAGTAAAGATTAAATGGTTCAGATGTCTGCCCACAGCAGCAGATTTTGCTCAAAAAAAAAAAAAATTCATCTCATGTTCATTCATATACTGGAAGCAGCTTATGCCTTTGCTTTCAGGGAAAAACCAGGGAGGTGAACGGAGGGGCGAGCAAAGCCATGTGCCTGCTTAGAGATACGCAAAAGGTTGAGGGACGTCTTCCCTGGAGGGCTCTGGCCTTTGTGTCATAGAAGAAGGAAGAGTGAATGTGGTGTCTGAAAAATGCAATGCGTATATGAATTTTCCTGCTTTTGGCCATGTATTTTTAACAGTTAACCCCAAACCATGAGTCAAGTTTTTCAAATGAGCACTCTGTCTCCAAATGTTTGTCTCAGGGTGGAAATGGCTAATAATGCAGTCAGAGCTCTTGTGGGACATCTTGGGAATATTGGAGGGGATGGGATATTATCCTTCTTTTTGTCGCCCAATTCCGATTCGTCACATATGGATTTTTTTTCTCTGTTAATATTTTATGAAGTGAAACAAAAATCTTTCAGGAGGTAACCTGCTGATAGCCCAGATCATTACTGTTTCCTACCTGCCTTGGCCAAAAGAAGATAATTACTGGGAAAATAAGGAGGGAAATCAGTTTCTTTGCTGAGATCTTAAAAATCATGTGCTTAGGGTGCCACTCGGGGAGTTGAGCAAGGTTTCAAAACCTAAATTAAGATCAGAATGATTTTATTCCCTCCAAGGCTGTGAGGTGGATGGAGCGTCTTTCCATAATTCATGGCACTCTCTTCTCCTTTCAGTTCAGACTGAGCTCAAGCATCCTCTTAACAGCACTGTTCATTTACTCTCTGCATTGATCCATTTGGTTCCTTGCATACGCTCTCAGTAGGGAAGCAACTTTATGAATTTTCTCACCATCACCTTTGTACAGGCTCTGTCATTCACCTTTCCCTGTCCTTGGATGACTTACCTTAGCTTTCTGGGCACTTTCAAGTATGAACTAACAGCGTCCTTTTCAGGGGTTCAGTTCAGTCCAGTCAAAACTCCAGCATCTTATCCGATTCAAATCTCCCCCAGACCAAAGCATGGTAGAGCCATAAAGGGAAGGGTTTGGGCTTTATTTCTCTTCATACTTCCTTGGCTCTCCCCTTCCTCTTCTCCCACTCCCTGTGCTGCTGCTGGTTCCTTCAGGGTTGGAAGGAGGTGTAACAGTGGGACAGAAAAGGAAGGGAAGGGGACAAAGGATTTTATGTGACCAGTGCTGTTGAAGCTGGAGTTCATGACCTTTATACTGCAGGTGGCCACGTGCTGTCCATTTCTCTCACTGCCAGTGGGGAACCCCACCTCACTACTCCCAGACAGGGATGATGCACTCTCCAGCTGGCCGTCTGTGAGTCCCCTTTAGCACCTAGAAGCAATGCTACACCACGCCAGCCCCTGTTGGAGTTACCACCTGCATGCAGCTCTTTTGAGAAGAGTCCTTTCAAGACATTCTAGCCCCTTCTGAGTTGCCCACTTAGGCTAAGGGAAAACTCAAATCTTTTCCCCACCGGACTCTGAAAGTTACTACTTGTTGGCCACAAAATCCTTTCTCTCCACTCTGCCCCCATAGGTCCCTACAGACGTCCTGCTTCTAGATGTATACAGCCCAGAGCCTCTGTACCCCGCAAACCCCAGTTATCAGTGATGCAGTTCTCCCAAGGAACCCCTGAGCACCCTCCTCTCTTGAGGCCCAGGGCCATTGAAGAATTCAGGAATTTCTGCAAGTGTGGGTCAGGGTGAGGTTAGAGGGTGGTTTCCCTCCTCCACTCTCTCCACACCTGGTTCCTTTAAGCCTCTTCTCTTGGATCAGAATAAGAAAGGGGAAGCTATCCCTTGCTCTTCCCTTGGGGGGGTCAGAAGAAAACCCACGACGGGTTAGCTCCAGGACACCTGTCGTCAAAGAGACTCTGTCTACGATCTCTCCGATCCTTCTTTGGCCTTATATATTCAGGCTGGAGGGCAGAGGTGGGATCAGCCTGGTGGGGTTGGCTTAGACCCCCGGTTGCCACAATGTAGCATATGCCACAGGGATGGGCTGGTACCACAGAGCAGCAGTACTTGTCACCCATCGCTCTTGGCACTGAATTCTTAGCAGAGACTAGGAGACATCCTACTTTGTGCTCATTTATTACATTTCTGTCATCTCTGAAAGCTGTATAAAAAGACTAGAGCCTGACTCTACTATAGTGAAACTTACCCAAACCCTTAGAACTAAAGATCCATGAAGATGAGTGTTGGGTTCGTAGATGGTAGACGGGGCGAGCAGGCGTGGTGACCTCCTGATTTGGGTGCTGTCTCCTCATGGCGGCAGTAGACCAGTGGGGTTTTCCAGCTGGCCTGTGTTTCTTCAGACGGTGCTTCCCCCCTGACCCAGGAAACAGCATGACACGGATGTAGACGTCACAACTAGAGCACAGCATGGCGGACAAGGCTGAGTCCCAGCTGAGTCAGAGGATGCCTTGGCATCGATTTTTGTGGAATGCGGGGTAGCCAGACTGTTTGAAAATAAAAGTTCAGGAACTGCCCTCAAAGTTTTTTTTTCCTAATTCAAGGGAAAATGGCTGCCTAAAAGAGACCCCCGGTTGCACATGAACCGTTGAGCGAACCTACAGTGGGCTGTTACATAAAGGGAAGCAAGTAATCATGTGCCGTCACTGCGGGCATATCCCAGATGGGGCCTTTGGCTGGCATCACTGAGATTTGGTCTTTCGACAGAATTGGAAATTGTTTGGTTTTTTTTTTTTCCCCTAGAAGCTGAAGCCTCTTTGTGTATAATCCAGAATTAGGGAAGGATAGACTGGCTCCACGAGTCTGAGTATGGCTAAGCAGCAATGACCAGGGGACTGGCACTGAACTTCTCGATGTTTTAATTGTATGGAGAACTCATGGCCCCTTCATAGACTCTTTCATTTACAATTAAAGTTTGAATACTTACAAATCTTTGTGGCCTGCAGGATCCCCCCCCAAAGATTTGGTTAGTTATAGGATTGGTACATCTAGGGTCCACCAATACCTAGTTTCGTCCTACTGAAAGGATCGGATAAATTGCCTCTCCCAGGTATTCTGGAGGCCCTAGAACCCTGGGCCAGATAGAAAGTTTGGCCTCATTGAACTGGGCAGGAACATTCTCATAATACCAAACATGAGAGACATAATTTCCCAAGAATTCCAGGCCCATTTCTTCATTCCCCTTGGAAAGGTGCACAAAACGGTGCCTGCATTCACCCAAACATCTGCTCTTCTTCCTCAGCGTCGGTCATACCCAATGATACTGAGCCTGGGCTGGGTGTTGTTCCTCCAGCCTGGCATGCTGGGCAGACACCTGGTGCTTTCTGAGTCATCCCCACCCCTTCAGCTGAGATGAGCCAGCTACCTTTGGTTTCCCAGTGAGAAAGTCTTACTCAGATTGTCGGTAAATAGTATCTAACTTTGGCAACAACTGAATGATGGTGGGGGGGGCGGGTAAGCAACAGAATGTGGTCTAGTCTAGTGGCTCCAGAGGAGACTTGGTGTCAGCAGTCCTAGTCTCAGCACCAGCAGCCTCTCTGACTCACTGTGGGCACATCACATTGTGTTTGCTGGATGGTTTTGGGATCAGAAATGTGACTTTGGCTCCCTTGTGCATGAGCTGTTAATGAAGCACTTTACCGGCAAATTCAGGAATTAAAATAGCATCCACACAGCGGGTGAGTAACTGGCCTTTAAAGAAGACTGTCAGATATCTGTCAGCTGTGAGGAAGATGGGTTCCTAATGGGACGGGGACATTTCTGTAAGCCCAGTTGCCGCGCACTCTGCAAGTATTATGAATGCCTCCAAGTGGATTGCGATGTCTTCTGGATTCACCAAGAAGCTCCCAGACGTCTCGGAGGTGCTCCTCACCCTCGGTGGAGTGAGTTCCCCCTTCATGGCTGCGTCACTTTGGGTCCTCCAGGAAGAAGACCCTAAGCTTGGACTGGGTGAGAAAGATTTATCGGCCGTGAAGGATAAGGAGGAGAGAGCTGGAGTCACTGGGGCCCAGGTCAATGTATCTGTTAGGCAGAGTAGCCACAGTGCCTAGGGGCCGGGACATTTTTAGGGTCCATGAGAATGTTTTCATCTTATTTATTCCAAAATCGGAAGAAAAAAAATGAATGTGCTAATAACAAATAAAATAATCAGTCCAGCCTAAATTATGTTCATCTTTATACCAACGCAGTCATAAAATAGAATGCTTAATATTTTTTAAGGAGGCATGGACCCACAGCGGCCAAAGGGGCTAGGGCCCACAAAAGTCATAACGTGGCGCTGGCTAGGGAGGGCCTCCAGCACGGCAGAGAAGACTGACACCTGGGAGGGAAAGGCCAGGCTGCGGGGGGGTGGGGGGGCTGCTGAAGAGCCCCCCGCAGGCGGAACGGCCCCGCTCTGCTAATCCTGTTCTGCCTAGTCACCAGCTGAGAACAGCCCAGTGTACTTGGCCTTGGCGCAAGCGCCGATGTGGGCCCAGAGGTGAGGCAGCTGGAAGCTGTGAGCCCGCTGTGCTCCCTGCCGCGAGTTCACCTGAAGGGGGGTCACATGCCACCTCCACGGCCCCCACGGTGAAGAACCAAGGAAACAAAATATTAGGTCTCTCCTCTACCCAGGCCCAGCCCCCACACACGTATCTTGGAAAGGGATTCTGTTTCATTGGAAGACAGGTTACAAAGAGCATTCAACACTCCCTCTGCCTCTGACGCAAGAGCTCTCGGTGAGCAAAGGGGTGTTACGGAGGCTGGCTGGTCGCATGTGTTCTCTATTAGTAACGTATTCTGGGGGGGGCTGGCTGTCCCCCCTTCCCCCCGCAGTGCTCCCGTGGGCACTGGAGCTTGGGTGGGGGAGGCATGGCCTTCCTTCCGGTTCAGAGTTTCTCTGATTCTGTTCAGTCTGACATTCTGATTTGTCCTTTAAAATCCCTTGCCAGAGTCAGCAAAGTGAGAGCCCCTCAGCTGTTTCCAGCCTGCAGATATGCTTATTTGGCAGAGACAGAGTTTAAAAAATTGCGGTGGTGGGTGTTATGGGTTGAACTGTGTTTCCTCCAAACCATATGTTGAAGTCCTAACCGCCCCCCGCCCCCCAGGACTTCAGAATGTGACCTTATTTGGCAGTAGGGTTGTTGCAGATGTGATTAGTTAAGATGAGGTCATACCGAAGTAGGTCCCTAATCCAATATGACTAGTGTGGTTATAAAAGTTGGGGGGGGCGGATTTAGACACAGAGAGAGACCTGTACAAAGGGAGAACACCATGTGAGTATGAAGGCAAAGCTTTATTAGCCAAGGAAGGCCAAAAATTGCCAGCAAACCACCAGATGATAGGAGGGAGCCTTGGAACAGATTCTCCTTCTCGGTCCTTGGAACAAGGAACCAATCCCGCTGACACCTTGATCTGGGACTTCTAGCCTCCTGAGCTGGGGAGGAAGAATCAATTTCAGTTGTTTAAGCCACCTAGTTTGTGGTACTTCATTATAGCAACCCTAGCAAACTCAGATAGGGAGTATCATTTTGAAATGGATAGATTTGCTATGAAAATTTAGATTTTGAGCTTCAGTGGGAAAAGCCTGAGGTGCCAGGCTGGATGTCGGGGCACCAGCTGGGAGCAGAGGGATGGATACACTCAGTCCTGAGCTAGAGAGCGCAGCCCACGAGGGGTGGGGACTGCCACTCTGGGCCACCCGCTGGTGGTGGCAGCTCGGAATGTGGGTTCAGCGCAACCCGATTTTCCGATGTTTCCAGAGAAGCTTGATTGCTGTTTCTCGTTGCTGATGAAATATGATTTCAGATGTTGGCAACGAATGCATCCCTCGATTTCCTCCCAGAACCCACTCCGCCTCGGTGGTATACTTGATCAGGTTGGCCCCTCTGGTCATCTGAGTTTGTGATCTCTATTCATTCACGGTTGCATGTCTTGTCTAACTATAAGAGAAATTATAGTTAAACAAGGGAGGTGATTCAGGGGGGTCGAACAATTTGCCGCCAGGAGAAAGCGAGCCTTGATTTACCCACCTCTCCCCTCTGCCATTTGAGGCAAGGACCTTTCTGAGACTATCTGTGCTTTAAATAATCATGTGCTGTGTGAGATGTAAAGCAGGTGTCCGGTCTATGCACGTATATGGTCTTCCTACTACCCTTACTGCTAGTGTGCTGAGGATACAAGGAGTTGTTACTAATCAGGCACCATGCAATAAAACAAAGATACTAAGCTGTAGTTGTTCTGAACTTATAAATAGAAAGGTCATTCTATCGAAGCTACAATACAGCCCTCCATCACTGCAGCTTTAATTGCCAATTATGACAATGACCCTTTACACAGAACAGACAATGGGGAAGCCATGGTACCAAAATCATTAATGACATTCCTTTAGTTCATTGTAATTGCGTCAGGCAGTCACAATGTGCCAAGCCCACGCTAAGCATGTCACATGCATAATCTCACGTAATGCTCGAACTAGCCCCAGGAGGGAAGTATTTGGTTCTCCCTGTAGAGATTAGGACATTGAAGCCCAGAGATATTCAGTAACTTGCTTGAGGTCCCAGCAGGACTCGACCTCAGGTCTCTTCAATGCCAAATCCAGGCTCCCCCCATTCTGGCCTCCTGGTTCCTCTCTTTCACCAAAATGCCTCTAACAGAGGTCAGCCTCCAGGCCCAGAGCCCACCAAGGCCTCGCCGAGAGCGGTGTCCCAAATCCAACCTCCCAAATCCCAACCGTGGCTACATGTTCTGTTAAAGAGGCAAAGCTTGTCATCCAGTTTGAAGTCAAAAATCTTAGTTTTCCTCAAAGAAGACTCGCTGACTTTTTGTGTATATTGTAAAGATGTACAGGAAGGTAGGTCCCTCTGTGCCCCTTTAGGAACAGATGGTATGCTTGGTATGTTCTTGGAAATCCTGTAACTCACAGAAGGCCTGGGAGGAGGGGGGCCTCCTGGGGTCATGTTCCGGTTCTTTCCACAGCTGCGTTCAGCTTGTGAAAATTCCAGTACTTCGTATATGTGTATTTTACTTCAACCACAAGTGAGGCAAAGAGAATGGACAGTTCTTGGCTTGGATTTAGCAGAGCACCTTTGAACTCCTCACACTCCCCTTCCAGCCCAATGCCCATGGACCCCTGGTCAAACGTCTTGTGGCCATAACTCCTCCACGTCCTTGCCACCCCTGCCCCTGGATTGTGTTGAAGTCAATCCCAGCATCGCACTGTGTCACCTGCAACCACGCCCCTCCCAGCCCATCTTACACTGCGTGTCCTGTCCGTGTGATTTTCAGGCCACTACATGTACGTGGACTCGGTGTATGTCAAGCACTTCCAGGAGGTGGCGCAGCTCATCTCCCCGAAGACCACGGCCCCCATGTCCGGCTGCCTGTCGTTTTATTACCAACTCCAGCAGGGGAATGACAATAGCTTCTCCCTCTATACTCGGGATGGGGCCGGCCTTTACGAGGAAATCTGGAAAGTGGGCCAGCCAGGGAGTGCTGCCTGGAATCTGGCTGAGGTGGAGTTCAGCGCGCCGTACCCCATGGAGGTGGGTATGGAGGCGGGTATGGAGGCAGGTGCGCCCTGGCCTCAGCACTGTGCGCTGGGCGGGGGTGCTTCCAACTCGCTCTCTGCCGATTGGGAGACACCGGCCACACTGCTCCGTTCTTCTCTGTTGTGTGTCCATCTTCATCTTCCCTTTCCTTCCGTGGGCCCCCTCTGCTTCTCCCTCTTCCTCTCTTTTCCCTGCATCTTTCTGCTTTCTACCAAGACTGTTTTCCCCAAGGACAAATAGGGAAAATCCAGTCCATCAACGACATTTCTTGGGCGCACGTGCCCTCTCAACCCGCACTGTGGTCGTGACTTCAAAAGAGAGGAATGCCCTCTAGGGTGAAACCCACCCTTGAACTTCCATTCCTGAGAGCAGGGATGAACCTTTCCCTTACTTGAGGGAAGAGACTTTCTAGAGATAAGAAGAAGAAGAAGAAGAAAAAAAAGCCAACTTATTTTCTTCTTTCCTCCTTTACAGTATAAATAATGTCGTCAGTATTAGAAAGATTTATCATTGTGGCCCCAGTTTGAAACAAGGCTGGGTGCTTTAGTTTTAAAACTTTTTATAGTTACATGAGTGATAAATATCCAGTGCAGAAGAATTAGAAAATCCGGGAAAGCAAAACAAACTCAAACCGCCCAGGCTGAGCCTGCAAGGATGAGAACACTAACGTTTTGGTGTTCATCATTGCGGGCCTATTTTCTAAGCATGTATATTAATACATATCTCTTTTTATGTGTGTATTCCAGTACTTACAACAACCCAAAGTAGATAAAATTATCCCCACATTGCAGATAAGGAAGGAGGAAAAAGAGAGCCCAAGCAGTTTGCTATTTTTTATCTAGGTCACACAGCTGGTGAGTGCCAGGCACTTAGGAAAGTCCTGGACTCAAATCTGACCTAGAGCTGAAGGCAGAGGCCCAGCTCTGTCTGAGGACCCCAGAGGACCCCTAGAATCAGTGGGTGCAACATTGTGGTTGCAGATTTGGAGCTCTACATAGAGTCTTAGTTACCACAGGTTTGTTAACATCCCCTAGTTTGTGCTTTGTGCCTTTGGTAATAGCTCCCATGGTTCCCTTTAGAGCGCAAAAGAGGTGGATTCTTCTCTGCATGCTTCTGGGTGGTGTCATTGGTTCCCCTGACGTGGAGCTTCGGAGAGCGTTGGCATCGGATTGGTCGGTGACATGTTCTGTCTACTGAAGACAGGCCTGCCACTCCCCATACTCCCTTCAGATCCCCTCCTGCCCCCCCAACCCACAGCTCCAGAGAGAGCACCATGCCTTTTGCAGGCCGTGCGCTCTTTCCTATCCCCAAGTCTGACGAGGCCTCGGTTTGCTCTTGCAGCCCAGTGGAAAATTTTCTGAGTTTGGGTTATAAGGTGGAAAAGAAATGCACATACTGTTTCAGAAATTTTTCCTTCTATTAAAGTCAAATGAGTCACACACGCAGTGACGACAGTCTCTTTGCAAACTCCTTCCATCCGACCATAAACTCCCTGGGCAGGATTTGTATGAGTGAGACTTTGCTGAATTTTCTTTTATATCAGTGCTTGAAAAGTCGCAATTCTGGACACTACCCCACTTCAATATGTATGCTTTTGGTTCTCATGTGCGTGCTTTTGCTCCAGCAATCTAACTCACGATGCTGCTACTGGAAATTGCCGCCAAAGGAACTAAATACTCTGCAGAACCCAGGGAATTTAATGTCACCAGATTCTCAAATGAATTTTAAAAAGGAAAGCAAACATCTGAGACCCCCTTTTCTGAACAAGAGGGAACATGCTGGCACGTGGGCTGTGATTTACAAATTCTGATTGGAAGCATTCTCACCCCACCTACTCAGTAAGATCAAGCTCTGTCATTCACTTGATCAGCGAGCATCCTGAAAGTGAAACGTCGCGGACCTGTGCTATGTTTGTGGACTCCGTTGCCCCTTCTCACTGGTCCACATCTGTCCCCTTTGTTCCCAGCCCTCACCTTTGCCAGCAACAAATCTCCGGGGCCCCACTTATATTTTGCAGAATCCAAGTGTCTATGGGACCATTGTTGTTAAGCTGAACTGGACCATCTCGTCCACACTCTTTCTTTCAAAACCGGAGACACTAAGACCTAGGGGAGGGAAGGAACCTGCTTGAACTAATTAGCGGCTAAGTAGGCTCAAACCTGAATATGGGTTGAAGAGGGGGTCAACCTGGAGAAATCCGCATGAATTTAGTACAGAGCTCAGGATGCACCTGATTCCATGCTAGGGGCTTTATATATATATTTCATCTCATTTAATCTCCTCAATAGTCCTACAAGGTAGGGGTTATTATGCCGGTTTTATAAATAACAAAGGCAAAGCCTTAAGAGGGTTAGCAAGGTATTTAAGGTCACCTAGCTAGTGACAGAAATGGGATTTGAACTCTAGTCTGTCTGCCTCCAAGACACCCTTCTCTTTAGAAGAGGTTTGAAAACTAGACACCTAGGGGTCAGATCTTGCCCACAGTGATTTGCCTGGCTGCTAGAGTGGTGGGTTGTGCGTCCCTTGTTTTTCCACATTCGTTTTAGTGTTTGAATAAATCGCCAACACTGAAAAATCCAAAGATTTCCAGTAAAAATCTAGAGATCCAGTCCTCTTGATGATTTGGTAGGTCCAGACACATCAGGCCTGAACTCCTACATGTCAGCAATTGAGAAAGCGGAGTAGCAGGCGCCCCTTAAGACCAGGCTTGGGTTCCCCATTTCAGGACCGTCTGCACCCTGTCCTGCTGCATCACACCAAGCTCATGTCATGCATTCATGTTATCTGTCTGGCCTGAGTTTCAACCTCTGCCAACACTGCATCTTCTCGTGTTAATTCATTAGAGTGGGCTGCACACTGGGGCGGTTTTCCCACCATGCTCCCCACTGTGTGCAGAGCTGTGTGCACCCCTCCCGATCCCCATGGGCACAGGCAGAAGGTAGTCGATTGACCTCAGGGTGGAAGCTGGTGGCAGAGCAGGGAGAAACACGAAAGGGTTGAACTCATTAACAACCTCATGTTCTTTCTGACCATTTGGATGTACCTGGACATGCTAAAATGCTGACATCCATACCTAGAATTTGGGGCCTGATTTCGCCTTAGCAGACAGGTCATCCTCTTTGATTCTGCATGTTTGTCCAGAACCCTCACAGGGAATTTCTTTTTTATTTTTTTAAGATTTTATTTACTTATTTGACTGAGAGAGACAGTGAGAGAGAGAACACAAGCAGGGGGAGTGGGAGAGGGAGAAGCAGACTTCCCGCCGAGCAGGGAGCCGGATGCGAGGCTCGATCTCAGGACCCTGGGATCATGACCTGAGCCGAAGGCAGACGCTTAACGACTGAGCCACCCAGGCGCCCCTCAGAGAGAATTTCATGTGTGAAAAAGGGAAAGAACCCTGCTGGACCTTAGTTCTCTGTGAAGGGCAATTGGAGAGCCTGGTCTGCTTTCAGCGGGGAGCCTATTGTTTCTTTAATTGAAGGTCATCATGCAAATTGTCGAGTCTGTGGTTCTGTCAGAGAGTGATATACACTCAAGTGAGGGGAAAAATCCACCAATAAAATACAACTTAGGGCTTAGTATTCCCTCCCCCTTCAAGAAACTGTGGATCAAGTCAGGAGCTGCCCTAGATTTAGGAACATGATTCCTAATCACTTATAACTTGCCATCACCTGGCTTGCCGGCCACATCATTTTAAATCATAATTAAGAGGGGCCCCTGGATGACTCAGTCCATTGAGGGTCCAACTCTCGGTTTAAGCTCAGGTCATGCTCTCAGGGTCATGAGATCGAACCCCATGTCGGGCTACACGCTCAGTGTGGAGTCTGCTTGGGATTCACTCTCTCCCTCTGCCTCTCTCTCTCTCTCAAATAAATAAATCTTTTTAAAAAATCCATAAATCATAGTTAAGAGCTCTGAAGCCTGACAGAAAATATGTAAACCTGTAACAATCTGTCATCTTTCCCTGCAGGTTATTTTTGAAGTTGCTTTCAATGGTCCTAAAGGAGGATATGTTGCTCTGGATGACATTTCTTTCTCTCCTGTTCACTGCCAGAATCAGACAGGTAAGCATTTTCTTTCTCTTCTGGCTCACATCTGGAATTTTCCTTTCTTGGTAGCTGCCTGGGGTCAGGACTTGATTTAATTCTTTCTAATTTTCTCACCTCTCCTGTTAACTCCTCCTTTACAAAATTATTTAATCGAATAGTCATTTTTCTGCAACATTATGCTTTTTTTCCCCCTCACAGAGTGAATTTAAATTTTTTGACACCACAGGGCAGTTGTCATGTGTTAAGGAGCTTTGGCCGTCCCCACCTCCTAGGTAATGAAAATTGAAGAATACGAACGCATTCCCTCCCCATCTTTCCCTTTAAAGGATATCTTAGATCCATACACAGGTGGCTGAGTAGGTGGAAAAAACTCAAACTCTACCAAGTAGAATGATAAAAACTCTTTCTAATTTTATGTACCCGAGACCTATAAATGTCTCCATGTTTAAAGATGTTAATATTCGGTACATCATCTCTATGAGAGTTTATGATATTTATATCATGGACTTAATTTAATTTCTCTTTCTAAGTAAATCCTCAAATTCTTTTATCCTGGCCAATTTTGTAATTTCCATAAACTTGGTGTTTGGAAAAGAGAGGAAATTCTTACTTTCTGGGAAAACAAGTAAGCAAATCAACTCAAAGTAAATTAGAAAACAAATGTTCTAGGGGCACCTGGGTGGCTCAGTCAGTTAAGCATCTGCCTTCAGCTCAGGTCATGATCTCAGGGTCATCAGATCGTGCCCCCTGCTCAGCAGGGAGTCTGCTTCTTTTTCCCCCCCAACCCCCCCCGCCCCGGCTCATGCTCTCTCTCACTATCTCCCTCTCTCTCAAATAAATAAATATTTTTTTTAAAAGAAATGAGAAGACAACAAATGTTCTAGAATAAGAAGGATGACACTGTATTCATGATAACCCAGATAAATGCAATTGACCTTACCTTTTAGTGATTCTTTTTTTTTTTTGAGAGGCCCCAGGGAGACAGTGGTTGTCCCATCTTATTAATGAGCCCTCATTCTGAGTTTTTAGAGCATGGGAAATAAATTTTTGAACCTGGCGCTTGTAGTCTGACCTTCACTTAAGATAGAATTGGTGTCTAATTTCATATAGCTTCAGATGTATTCTACAAGCAAGGGGACTGAGAAAGATAATATTTTCTACTTGAGCTAAAGTGTTACCCCCAAGTTAGAGAGAAACACTCTAATGTGCTAAAACCAAATATTTTTTACTAATTCTAATTTTAAAAAAGAAAAAAAAAGCTAGTGAAACAGAACCAGACTAGATACGCGTATTTAAATATTTTCATTGAAATGATTTAATCCAAACTGTAACCCCAACATTCAAAGAGTCTCTAAATTAGACAGAACACAGAAACCAACATTAATTTGCTTCTCAAAAATCTGACTGTGCCCTTATCTCATCAGCTAATATTTCAGTGATGTTAATAGTAATTTCACAACCTCTTTATCATTATTTTTGGAAAGTTTCTCCTGTTTGTCACTAGGCATTTACATTGAACTTTTCTATTTCCAAGTTATTCATAGGGGAGAAGAGGTGTTTATTCAGTGTCTGCACGGGGTAGACGGTGGGGTGAAGAGGCAGGTGGGAGGTCACAGTATGTACTGAACCACCTTACAAGTAATGTTTGGAAACACGCTCCCTTTTTTAAAAAGATACAGAATCTGTGTGAGCGCTTTCCCAATGACTGGTGAAAAGAAAAGAAAGATTCCAGCAAAATAAGGACTATTTGTCTGTAAAATTCAGCCCACATACAGACCCTTCCTCTGCAGGGACCACCAACAATTCACATTTTCACATAATTAGGTTAGCCAGGCTCCATGCTGGTTTTCAGAACTTCCCCACCTGGCAACTTTGCTTTAAAATGGTTTAATAGCGTGATCCTAGTGTTATGCTCCTGAGCCAGGACTTTGGATTCACATCCCTACTCTGCCACTTACCAACTGGGTGACCTTGGGCATGTTAACCTCTCTGAGATTCTGTTTCCACATTTGTGGGACGACGTTAGAAGAATCTGTTTTGCACAGTTAGGAAGATGATGAGTTCATGTCCGCGAAGGCCTTAGCAGAGTATGGAACACAGAAAATGCTTGGCCATGAGGCTTCATGTTATTTACTTAACTTTCAAAATACGCCTGTCCCTTCGCTGGGGACCAGAGAGTCAGATTGAAACTGAAGAGAACCAGCAAAGGGTACCGCCTTGGTGAAGGGGTGAGCAGTAGCCTGCTTGATGCCTTTCCTTCAGCAGCTGTGGGCCAGATTCTGAGTCTTAGACGCTGAGCCCTCCGTTTTTCATACTTCATCTCACATTTCACAAATAGTTTATGCCCTTCTGTTTCGTAACAGGTGCCAACATTTTTTTTCCTTATCTTGGTTAGCTCCAGACTTGTTGTCCCTGCTTTTCCCAGCTGGATCTAGCATTTTCTTCCCTCATCTCCCCAAGAAGGCTGAGACAGGAATTATTTCAACATATGAAGCATCTCGTTCCCACCATCTGGTTGGGCTTAGAGTTAATCCAGGCTCCCAGACCTGGGACCCATCACAGAGTCACAGGTGTTAAATACTGGTATCGTGTCACTCCCCAAGTATTCCCCCAGGATGCTGCCAGAGGACAGTGAGACCTCCCCACTCCACCTACTTGAGGTAGGGCACTTCCCTTTCCAAGCCTCTTCCACCCACGACCTCCCCATCCACCACCACGTTTGGCCCAGCGCCTAGATTGTAGGAATAAGCTCTCCTTTTAGGCTGTAAATCCTTGAATGGCTGACAGGTGAATCCATGCACTTGTAGAGATCCCGTCTTGATGCCCAGCCCCAAACTGAGAGCTCCCACTGCTATGCCATCTTCAGGCCCAATCTCCTCTCGGGGCCTCGGTCCAGCCCACCCCCAGGCCAGGGACTGGAAGGGTCCTGACACTCATGGATTCATGGATATACTCCTCAAAGGATGTCTGCCTGGGCCTAAATCCCAGTTACGCCCATTCCCTAACAACACACTGCCCGTTTGATGTCTGATTGGAAACCTGGCTCCGGATGTTGCCTTGGTTACAGCTATAGTTGCCTTAGCTCAGACCTCAAGTGTCTCCACAGCCTGGTCAGTGGCCCAGCCCCTGCTCCAGCAAGACTGCTCCGTCTGGCGCCGGGTCCCACTCACTCTGTCTCCAAGCCAGCTTTGAGCGGTCTCAGCCTGCTTTCGGGCTGGCTCGTGCTAAAATAAAGCCCCTGTGCCAGTTGAGCAGCCTACAGAGCACGCTGCACCCTGCTGTCTCAAGCGTTACAGGGGCCGAGGATTGAAGAGGCTGCTGATGAGCATCTAGATCTCCGGGGCTGATGTGGAGTCCATCTCCATGAACTTCAGGATGAGAAATGCTGCCAAAGAGTCTTCTCAAAGGCAGCACTCTCCATCTGATTAGAGTATCTTCAAAGCTTCTCATTTCTAAAAAGTTCAAATGTCAGAAAGCAAATAATTAACTACATCTTACATTGTGATGCTTTTTGGTACCTTGTTCAAAGGGCCTTTCTTCCCCACCCCCCTTTTTTCTTTTTTTTCTGATCAACTGATGTTCAAGGGCTTCCAACTGCCTCTGATTCCTCCCTGCGCTTCAAACAGGTCATTAATGCTCAATCGTCATGGCCGCTCGGCCCAGATGCTCTGAAACAAGCCTTAAGCAAAGGCTTTCCATCCACCCCCCGATCTCTGGCGAGCTCATTTTGGGTCACAAACAGGCTCTCTGGCCCCGTCTTCAGGAATTAGACGCTGTCTCATAGCAGAAGCAGCACTCTGGGTGAAAAAGATTTAGGTTTTCAGTGATGCTTTTGAGATTTTCTTTTTATCAGACCTTCTCAGGACCCCAGACAATCCATTTCGAGGACCAGGTATTTAGCAAAGGACTATAATCACATTCTCAGAAACATCTTTTCTGCATGACTCAGTTTGTCACCGTGGATAGAACTGAGCCGTGCTTCCTTTTAAGTTTTAATACCACCTCTCGCCTCTCCTGCACACCTTATGAATGGGTTATGGTTCTTTTGTGGCCGCCCGGGGGTATATTCCTTGGGATATATCCCTGATGAGTGATTTCACTGACCTGCCATTCTCTTTGCGAATGGCTTTTGGGAGCCAGACGGCCATCTGTAGATTGTGGGTTTTCATCTACTTTTTCATTACCAGATAGCAGAGGGGTAACTAAGACTGGAGACCAGTATGGGGTTTCCCCTGGTCGCAAATATGCATTAGGTGTCAAAGGAGGCTTGTCTTTATGACATCAAACTCATTTTTCGAAGACTTCATCTTCATGGCTTAAAGATACTCCCTGGTGCTCCCAGAGCCAGGCACAGCAATGTGTGGGTGAACCCACCAGCCTTAGAGCACTGAGAATGCTCTTCACTTCCTTTTCTCCACTCTGGTTCGTCAGGGTGCTCGCTTTGCACACTTGCAAGGCCCTGTCACCTGAGATACATTCGGGATTCAATTATATAGGAACATTTTGTTCTTATTCTTTTTTTGTTTTTTTAAGGTGGTGTTGGTCACTTTTTTTTTAATTTAGTATTTTAAAAACTTTATGTTTGTATCATTTTCAACTCAGACAGAATTTGCAAGAATACTATAAAGAACTCTCCTAGACTCTTCACTCAGATCTACAAATTGTTAACATTTTGCCACATTTGCCTTATCAACCATGTAAGAATAAGTTGCAGACATTATGCCCCTTTACCCCTAGATACTTCAGTGTGTATTTTCTAAAACCAAGCACATTTTCCACATGCTATCAGATAATTATAAAGTTCAGGAAATTTGGCACTGATACAATATTATCAACTAATCCATGGCTTACATGCTAATTTCACCAGTTATCCCAATACTGTCTTTTATGGCTCTTTGTTTTCTTGGACCAAGAGTGAATCTCAGGTGCTTTATAGCATTTGGTTGTCATGCCTCTTTCGTCCCCTTTAATCTGGGCCAGCTTCTCAGCCCACTTGACTGTTTTCTTGCTTTGGAAATTGAGGAATTGAGAGTATAGTGAGTTTTTGTCCATAAACAGCTCCCTGTTTCATCAGGTCACTGCTTCCAGAACTCAAATGTTTCTCTGGAGGTGATTTCCCAGTTATTCAAAACAGTGCCCTCTTTATCTGGCCCTAAAAGCTTAGACCAGTGTATGTCAGCATGCGGAACGGATCACAGTTGGCTACATTGAATGTGTCCCAAACTGTGGCAGTCACATCTCCTCTGGACTCAGACAATCTGAACAGTGAGATTTACAGTCACTTGTTGCTGTACCAAGTTATTCTCAAAAGAGCAGATATCTTTTATGTTTCATTCCCTCCAGGCAATCTGGAATGAGGTGGTATTTATAGACCAGGGTAAATGATACCAGAACTCAGCAAAAGCCAAAATAATAGCAGTATGGGTGATGAAATTGGTGTGACTTTTTGAACAGCGTGATTTATACTGAGCAATGATTTTCTTTAAGCAGATTGGCTCCTACTACTAATGTCAATTATAAATAGATAGCAGCTGTGCTGGTGACACAGAGATTGATCAACAAAGGAAAATTATTTCTGGAAAATATTATTTCTAAAATACCTGTCTTAGAGAAAAATTAAGAATTCCTTAAAATCTTTACCTTTTTCTCTCTTTAATTTTCTATGAATGAGTTTTGAATTGTGAAGAAGTATGTGAGTAATTGCTCCCAGTCTTTACATTATGAAAGGAAATTTCTTTTGAAGTCTGATACTTCTTTATTTTTTATAGAGAGTGTGAACAGAGCTCCTTCCCTCCATCCCTTAAGGGAGGAAAAGAACAATTTTCCTGTCATGCTGAGATGTTATTTTGATGCTAACCTGTCAGCATGCCATTAGGGTAAAAATATTTTGTTGTGGTTTATTTATTCAGTCTCCCTGGCACAAATGTGTATGTATTTGTCAACCAGTTGATGTAGCCCTTTGAGACTCTAGGGTCTGGCGCTTTAACTTTGGTTCTCCTTTGTTCAGAGCTTCCTTTCAGTGCCGTGGAAGCCAGTTGCAATTTTGAGGAAGATCTCTGCAACTTTTATCAAGATAAAGAAGGTCCAGGCTGGACCCGGGTGAAAGTAAAACCAAACATGTATCGGGCCGGAGACCACACATCAGGCATCGGTAAATCAGAAGTCTGGGCATGTGGGGACCCTGGGGGTGGGGGTACTATTTATGCTCCGTCTGCTATTCTTACTCCACATCACTCAAGATGGCCACTTAAAAAAGAAAAGGCAACTGTAAAGAAGTAAAAACGATTGGTAATCTTGTGTTTGGCCATTTAAAAAAAAAAAAGGCATTTAAGTTGCTGTGCTAGCACGACTTTCTGCCAGTTCTTTAAACAGCCAAACCTTTGGAAATTATCTCGCTCTTCCCTTTAGATAGAGCAGCGCCTTTAAAAAGCTATTAGATTCCAATTACATGAAACATCCAGAAGAGGCAAATCCGTAGAGACAGAAAGCCGATTCTTGGTGGCCAGGGGCTAGGGAGTTACTGTTTAATGGGTATAGAGTTTCCTTTTGGGGTGATGAAAATATTTTGGAGCGGGATAGTGGTGATGGTTGCCCAGCACTGTGAATGTACTAAATGCCACTGAATTGTATACTTTAAAGTGGTTAAAATGGTAAATTTTATGTTATGTGTATTTTACTCAATGAAAAATATTTTGTGAGGCAATAAAAGCTATAAAAAACTATTGGAAGATGTTGGGGGGGCACTCGATGGTTATGTCTACAAGGAACTGTAAGAAACCAGTTTGAGCTCCCCTGTATAAGGATTACCTACCTAATCACTTGGATGGCATCCCCTGTGAAGCCCACTCCCGTAGATTCTGCTGCAAAGAGCTTGTTTTCAAGGGTTAGTGTCTTATTCATTTATTCAATGGCTATTATACCCTGGGCACCGGGATACACTAAGGAAACTTATGTTTCAGAGCACCTTACTTGCACAGGCCCTGGGAAGGGCCTTGAAAGGGGCCTTCACAATTTTATACTTGTAATCATGAATTCTTTTCTTAGAGGTGGCTTAACTTGTAGAAATACAGGCACTACAAAAACCTATAGTCATTGGCCAAACTAACTCCTGGGGGATACGCTAGTGAACAAATCAGGTCCTGCCCTCACTGGCTAACAATCATTTCAACGGGCAAGAGAAATGTTAGACAAATATACACACAAATAAACTTCGAATTACACATTGTGGCACATGCTATGGAAGAAATGAAGAGTGGGCTCTGAGAGAGAATAGAAGAGAGATCCTGAGAAGGCTTTTCTGCGGGGAGAGAGCATTAGCTGGGAGAGTGGGAGGAATCCAGGCAGAGGGAACAGCATCTGTGAAGGTCTTGAGTATGGAAAGAGCTGGACAACCCAAGCAATGAGAAGGTTAGTGTGGCTGCACCATGGGCAGGAGAGTGGAGGAATATGGAGTTAGGACATACACCGTGGGTGTGGCAGGCCAGAGTGAGCTTTTGGGATTTTTTTATAAAGGAAATGAGAAACCATCAAAAGGTTTTAAGTAGAAGAAGAGTAGAATTAAATTCGGGTTTCAAAAATGTTGTTCCGGCTATATATGGCCACCCGTGTTAGTCTGCTCGGGTGGCCAAAACAAAATATCACAGACTGGGTGACCTGAAAAGCAGAAATGCATTTTTTTCACAGTTCTGGAGCTGGAAGCCCAAGATCGAGATGCTGTCAGGGTTGATTTCTGGTGAGACCTCTCTTTCTGCCTTGTGGCACCTTCTCATTGGGTCCTCATGGCCTTTACTCTATGTGTACCAGTGAAGAGAGAGAGAGAGCTCTCTGGTGTCTCTTCCTCTTCTTATAAGGACATCAGTTCTACGGAATTAAGGCCCCACCCTTATAACTTCATTTAATTACCTCCTTAAAGGCCCAATCTTCAAATAAAGTTGCATTGGAAATTAGGGTCTCAACCAATGGATTTGGGGGGGACACAACTCAGTCCATATCACCACTCATGTGAAATAACCCAAGAACCTTTTACCAGATGAATTAAATCATTGGGTAGAACCAAACTAAGCACAAAGACTGAGGCGCTCAAAGGAAAATGGATGGGGGAGGAGCATAAAAAGGAAAGAAAGAAAAGCAGGTGTTATTTTCTTTTCTACCCAGGCTTTCTAGGATACATGGATCTGTTTTACGTTTACCGTGGGGGTGGTGGAGGAGCAGGTGGGAGAGGAGGTTCTTGACCTTATGTTTCTTTTTTCTTATTTAAAAGAAATAAGTATTCTTCCTTGGACCCTTTTCTTGCACAGAGAGGGTACTTGAGAGATCTTTTCTGGTCCAATGGCAGACTGAAACAAAATAGATCTGGGGGAACGACACAATTCAGTCCATAACAATACTCCTGTGAAATAACCAAAATTCCAAGGACTGCCAGATCAGCCTGTGCTCTCTCTATCTCCACTGGTCGCTGCAGAGATAAGAAGGAAAAATCTGCCCCGGGCCTAACGTTCACTAGGACCCAGTACTAAGTACTCAGTCTGTGTCACCTGATTGACCCAGGCAGCTGGAGCCCCAAGATGATTTCATCCCTTTTGTTTCATGAAAAACACAAACCCTAACTGATGACTGGCTTCTGAGCATATGCAGATGGGAATCTATACTGGTTTATGAAGTTTACTTAGAACTGGAGAAGTTTTATCGGTAATAGAGTCGCAGGATATATCTATCACTTAAGCCACAGATATTACAAAATGCGTTCTATCATTTAAAGCCTATAGGAATAGTCTCCGTTGGCAAATCCCATTACTTTTAACCAAATTTTCCCACTTGATCATCTGGGCTAGAGGATTTAAGTTTGTCATTGCTGATAGCTGAATGTTTTGCCTGTTCGCAGGGTACTACTTGCTGGCCAACACAAAGTTTACATCTCAGCCTGGCTACATCGGAAGGCTCTACGGTCCCTCCCTGCCAGGAAACTTGCAGTATTGTCTACGTTTTTATTATGCCATCTATGGGTTTTTAAAAATGAGTGACACCCTGGCAGTTTATATCTTTGAAGAGAACCATGTAGTTCAAGAGAAAATTTGGTCTGTGCTGGAGTCTCCAAGGGGTGTTTGGATGCAAGCCGAAATCACCTTCAAGAAACCCATGCCTTCCAAGGTATAGTAGAACCAGCGCAACACCTTGACCCTTTGTTCATCTTGGGTTTCTGGGCCGGGTTAGTGAATTTCCGTTTAATTATTTTCAACTGGAGATGTGTTATTTTTCTTCTGACAGCCCCACCGCTACACTCTACCCGAGCCGTGCACAAGTTATATTATCTACAGGTTGTTTTCAGTTTTCTATGTCTCAGAATAATGGCCACCTAGAGTGTTTGCTTGTTTATTTCTTAGATTCCCTGAGAATAGACCAAAGACAGAGAATGCATGAATAGTCCAAGTTCAACAGCTAAACTTTAATTTGAAGCCCCAATTATCCTCTCTCTCAGTCTGTCACACACACAAAGACACACGCACAAAGGAGTACTAATGACTTTACTATAATTTATAATACTAAATTACTTTAAAAGGGTGAAATCAGTGAGCCTGGTTTTACACTGAGGCTTTAAGGTCAACAACTTGGGTTAACAAGGTAGAGAAGCTCAGTAAAAAATGAGAGCCAACCCAGACAGAGAGAATTTATGTAAGGGTACCATCAGCAGCTGATTTTTATAACAATGAGAATACAAAGAGCTCTTCACTGCAAGGGGAATATAAAAGAAAACTATAATCTCCCAAGTTTAACACTCCTAAACTTAAGGAAGTTTTACCGAAGTAATAAATTCTGTCAACTACAACCCAAATATGAAACCAGTATGGGAAAATTCATTTTGTTTCAGCCCATCATTCAACCAGAAAATGTCTTTCAAGTATTCGCTCTGAGCAAGAATGGGCTCAAAAAAGGATAAGAAAGGTCCCTTTCTTCAAACAGATGAAACATACAATGGGAGTTCAAAAAATACTGTTGAATGAATGGATCAATCAGTTGATCATGTTTGTTAACCAGGAATTACTCAAAGTCCAGACTCCCTAGGGGAGGATACAAACCTGGAAGAGTAGTAGAACCTTCTTCACAAATGTTAATGGCTTGAGCTTCTCTTAGTTATACCCATCCAGACAGAATATAACTTCATCCATCTGTAATTTCCTGCTAAAGAAATTTGGCACACCATTCCCGTCATAATGATGCTTGGTTACTTTTAGTCCATTGCAATACCCACCAGGGCATGATTCAATTTTCACAGTGATTAATCAAAGATCTTTGAAAATCTTTACAAAGTTCTTTTCCATTGTTAATAGCAGCAAGAAAAAATTGTGATTATAATGACATGACAGCCTCTGTGACTGACTGACTTCTTTATTTTTTAAGATTTATTTATTTTAGAGATCATGAGTGGGGGGAGGGGCAGAGGGAGAGGGAGGTGGAGAGAATCTCAAGCAGACTCCCTGCCCCGCTCCAAGCTGCTGAGCATAGAGCCCAGTGCGGGGATCAATCTCACAACCCTGAAATCATGACCTGAGCTGAAATCAGAAGTCAGACTCTCAACCAATTGAGCCACCCAGACACCCCCATGACTTACCGACTTCTAAAAAGGGTTGACCCAAGTTACAATACCGCTAGCAGAACATAAGCATGCAAGTTTTATCACAGTCTCATAGATATAGTTCATATTATTGTTACGCTAATTAAACAGGTAGTGCTATTGCAGGTCTCCCCTTCTTAACTCTGTTATACTTTGATCACATGACTAAAGTGAGATACTTTGTTCACCCCCTGGGTAATAGAGGAATCTAGTTGGTGTTTCTGGTGCCAAGGTCCTACTCCTTCCTAGTCTAAACTCATGCTCTTTAATCTTATTGCCTCGCCAATTCTAAACATTTCCTGAGTGAGCCTATCTTTCCGTAAATGTCATCTGACCTTTGCAGTGTCATTGAATTTCCTCTTTGATCTGTTAGTCCTAGAGGTATCTAAGCCTCTCTGCACCTCTTAGGGATCCCAAAGGCTTAAATTGTTTCCCCATTACCAGTTATTTAACTCTGGCAAGTGGTTTTGGTAATACACACAAATATACACACACACATACCAGATTCACATAATTAGGGATGCACCAGAAAGTAAGGAAATTTTTGTTATACTCCATACCATGTTTTGCTAATGTTTTTTATTTTTATTTTTTTAATTTAATTTAATTTTATTGTTATGTTAGTCACCATACAATACATCATTAGTTTTTGATGTAGTGATCCACAATTCATTGTTTTCATATAATACCCAGTGCTCCATGCAATACATGCCCTTCTTAATACCCACACTCCCCACCCCCCCTTCCCTCTAAAACCCTGTTTGTTTCTCGGAGTCCATAGTCTCTCAGGGTTCATCTCCCCCTCCGATTTCCCCCCTTCATTTTTCCCTTCCTTCTCCTAATGTCCTCCATGCTAGTCCTTGCTAATGTTTCTTAAAAGGTGGGGAATATAATAAGCATTTTATTCATTTGGCTTTCATTTGTTTATTCATTCATCCATTCATTCCTTTATTCAACCAGAATTTATTAGATACATGCTCAGTGCAGCGGATATAAAGATGAATGAGGCTCAGACCTTGCCCTTGAGGAGGAGATCACAGATGATAGAAGATTAAGCTACAGATATGTAAGCAACTAACAACAGTACAATCTCACTGTCTCACGGAAGGGTCATATAGAGAAAAATAGAGTAGTTCTACTAATTGGACACATAAAAGATAATGACACGTAGAGGCCCAGCTGGGCTGGTGTGTGGACAGTTAGGTTCAGGCCATCTGGATTCTAATTCCTGCTCATGCCCCCACCCACTGCGCTTCACCCTGTCCCCCCATATCCTCTACTCACACACATGCTCCTTTATTTTTTTTTCTTTTTTTTTTATTATGTTATGTTAGTCACCATACAGTACATCATTAGTTTTTAATGTAGTGTTCCCTGATTCATTGTTTGCGTATAACACATGCTCCTTTAGAGGGCATCAGGGCTCTTACCTGATACCCATGGATGGGAGCAAGCCCCCCAGCCAATGGGATGTCCTGGACAACTTGCCCTTTTCCTCTTTGGCTGGCTTCCAGCCCCTCCCAGCAGCTGCTCAGTTCCCGACCACGTGAGGAAAAATGGATCTGGACCCAGTGGGGGCAGGGACGTTCTTTCAGCCTTGGAATGAACCAGTCATGAATCAGGCCCCAGTGACCATGAGGAGAAGGTGCAGTTCAACACCAGAAAACTCTGGACGCATGTCTGAAGGTGGCTTGTAGTTTTTGGCAGGTCCCTGCTAAACAGAACCAGCTCCTCAGAGAGTGAGGGAGCCATCTGACGGCCACCACAGGGACATGCACTAAAGCAGGAAACTAGTTGACGTCCTTATGTAACATATACAGGTGGCAATAAGGTGCAAATGGTGTTTCAGAGAAAGGATACAATGAAAAGTCAGAGTTGCCCTTACTACTCCCTTCCCCCGAATTCAAACTCCAATGGCACTTCTTTTTCTGGTGGTTTTCTTCCTGATTTGGGGATATTTTCCTCTTCAATTTTAAATATTGTATTTCCACCTCCATTTCTTGATTCATTAAATTGAATAGTGTTCCCTGCTATGAAAGATAAGGACTTTAGCTTATTTATACTATTCCTTCTCCTTTTCTCTCTTCTCACAATTTTTAGTTATATTTTGTTTTTAACTTTTAGTGCTCTTTACAACTTGAATACACTTAACCTCTATGTTTGGACCCATTAACTCTAGATAGTGTCTTGTATGTAGGATGAATGAATCCTCACCTCTACATTTCCCTTCACGTCTCTTGCCCCTCCTCTCATCCACATCTCTCAGCCGTACAATGACTTTCACATTGTCACAGCTAATAATATTTATGTTCCTACAGTGGAGACTTCTGGTTTTGCCAGTGGCTGGATTTCTCAGTGTGGGCCGCCTTGGCATTTGGAAGAGGACAGTTCTGCCTTTGGGGAGGGGCATCCTTCACAATACTGGGCTTTTCCCATCTGCAATTAATGCAACCCCAAATTATTTCCACACATTTCCAAATGGCCCCAGAAGTACCAAACCATCCTTGGATGAGAACCATTGGTCTGTAAGTTGATTCTGAAAATTGAAATGAAGTCCTAACCTACAGTCCACTCTTGCCATGCTCCCATCTTTGCTCTGTCTGGCAGCCGAATTTTCATGAGCAAACCAGTCGCCAACCCCCCACCCCACCCCGAAGTAACCCTTCGGCTTCCTGTGCTCTTAGGGAAGTGGCCCTCTGTGCTCTTATAGCAGCCCCCTCCTCAGCTTCGCCTCCTGCTCTCTCTATTCTAACCAGCTTTTATGGACTTTGCAATCTTAGGACTTTTTAAAATTGAGGTGTAGGGGCGCCTGGGTGGCTCAGTCATTAAGCGTCTGCCTTCGGCTCAGGTCATGATCCCGGGGTCCTGGGATCGAGCCCCGCATCAGGCTCTCTGCTCAGCGGGAAGCCTGCTTCTCCCTCTCCCACTCCCCCTGCTTGTGTTCCCTCTCTCACTGTGTCTCTCTCTGTCAAATAAATAAATAAAATCTTTAAAAAAAATAAAATTGAAGTGTAATTGAGATATAGCATTGTATTAGTTTCAGGTGTAGAGTATAATGATTCAATATTTGTACATACTGTGAAATAATCACCACAGTACATCTAATGTATCACCACACAGTTACAGATTTTTTCCCTGTGATGAGAACTTTTAAGATCTACACTCTTAGCAACTTTTAAATATGCAATATAGTATTGTTACCTATAGTCGCCACACTGTACATACATTCCCAGGACTTCATAATTTTATAACTGCAACTTTGTACCTTTTGACCCCTTCCATTCATTTCAGCCACTCTCTGCCCCCCTCACCTCTGGCAACCACCAATTTGTTCTCTGTGTCTATGTGCTTGGGTTTCTTTTCTTTTTTTTTTTTTAGATTCCACATATAAGTGAGATCACATGACATTTGCCTTTCTCTTATTTCTCTTAGCATTCATGCCCTCGAGGTCTGTATTGTTATAAATGGCAAGATTTTGTCCTTTTTCATGGCTGAATGATATTCTCTTATTCTTATAAATCTGTTTCTTCCTTACTTTTCGCATCTGAAACCCCAAACCTAGCAGCTACTTGAATCACAATTGCTCACTAATTGCTGTGGGATGACTCTCAGGTTCTGACTTTTGAGCAGTGCTTGTTGACCCTCATCACGATCACCAGGAAGCTTTTAAAATATTCATTGTCCATCTCTCTTCCTATAAAAAGATAACCTTCGTGAGGACAGGGACCTTGTCTGTCTTGGTCATTTCTGTATCTATATCATCTATCACTGTGCCAGATGCCAAGCAGATAACCAGGGACATTTTGTTCGATAAATTTAGTTTGGTATCTATGTGGACAATAAATAAGTAGATGAATAATGAAAAGAACAATGAAAAATGATTTTAAAAATGAACGAGTGGACTTTCTAAGGCTAGTAAGTGGCAGAGCAAGGTTTTACCCATGTCTATCCAGCTCTAAATCCTGCCCTTTGTCACAGGTTTTTATTATTTTTTAGACTTATTTGTTTATTTGAGTGAGACAGAGAGATGGGGGTGGGGTTGGGGGGACAGGGAGAGAGAAAATCCCAAGCACACTCTGTCTGCACTGAGTGCAGAACCCAATGCAGGGCTCGACCCCATGACCCCAAAATCATGACCTGAGCCAAAACCAAGAGTTGGATGCGTAACCGACTGCTCCACCCAGGTGCCTCTGGCACAGGTGTCTTTAGTGCTCGAGGTTTCTACCCAATCTGGGAGAAGCCTCAAGCATCTGCAGAAAGTGAGGCTCCCCGGTGTGCCTTGGGGAATAGGCACCTTCTATTATTTTATTTAATTCTTTCCACATTCCTGCAAGGGAAGTGAGGTATTTCCTTTTAGTGTCCTGGCATCCTAGATGCAGAGTTACACAGACCCAAGGTCATGTTCTGCCAGAAATGAATGCACAAGCTCAGAGCTTACTGCACTCTTGCGGGGAGGAAACTTCTCTGCCTCTCATGCCCTCATCACCCCATTCCTAAAGCTGCTCAATTGTGAGTAGTCAGTCGGGGCCCAACTCAGAGAGTGAACGGCTATGTTTTCATCCCTGTTCCCTGGCTTGCAAGCTTTGTCTTTGAGTTTTGACTACACCTGGATTAATCCTGGTCCTAATTCTCACTGGTGGAAGTGTTGTGGAGATATGTTTGAGTCTCTATGCTACATATTCAAAATAATGACAGCAATGACCCCTTCCATTTGCATTGCTAGTTAGTGTAACCTGCTTTCATGAAGGAATCATGTGAGCCCAGAGCTGAGCTGAGTGAGAGGCAGCGTGGGCCTCGAAGAAGTCAGAACTGTTGGCCTCTCCCCGCGTGTTTCTCTTCTGTCACTCCTAATACATATGCACTGCCTCACCTGGGCCTTCCCAGATGCCTTCCACTCTGGATGCTGCCATTCCTTTCCTTCCCCTAGTGGTTCTTACCCAGCCTATGTTAAGGACAATGGGCTGGTTCAATTAATAACTCCCTGCTATTTCCATAGACCGTCTTAATGTTTGATGGAAACTATAATATATAGCTCTGTTTAAGGAATGGTAGCAACGGCAACAATTCCCCTGAGGCCATTCTAGCAAAGTAGCCATATGGACGGATTCTGTCTGATGTTGTCACAGCTGCCTACAACAGGAACTTCCATAGAACGCTTTCCGTGTGCCGGGCACCGTGCTAAGCACTCCGTGTGCGTTGCCTCATTTAATGCTTGTGCCGTCTTAGGAAGAAGGCAGCCCCACTTAACCAATGAGGAAAGCTCAGGCAGAAAATTAAGGACAGTGTTCAGTAGCGCACAGAGCTGGCAGAGCTGAGAGGTAAATCCAGATCTTTATGAATTCAGAATCCATGTTTTTCATACCAGGCCGTTTTGCACCCCCAGCCCTCTCCTGGCTGAAGGCATAGGATCAGACCAGAAAGAGAACCCAGCCCTAACTCAAGATTTGTAAAAATTTCTAGCGCTTTATCATTAAGGCTCAGTTGTTCTATTTTAGAAATAACTTTGGCTCCTACAAGGGATCGGAATTCATGGTGGATCACCACAGACGAAGGAGAGCTGTGGGGTACAGGGAAATACAGCATAATGCTTAAGAGTTCTTGGGAGTGGGTTCTCTGCCACTTAACCTTCATAATTTGGGCTAGTCATGTGATCTTGCTGAGCCTCACTTTTCTTCATATGTAAAATGGGTATACTAGTAGTACCCGCCTCAAGGGATTATGGTGGAGAACGAATGAAATGTGTCAAGTAAAGCCCTTATGTAGCACCTGGTACATCATCAGCATCTATTAAATTAACTGAACAGAGGCAGAGGGAGAGAGAGAGAGTGCCTGAGACTAAAGAATATTTTTTCTAGGTCCTGATCCTCATCAGATTTCATAGGCAACATCTCTTTAGTATGCAGATAATTCTGCACCTTGATTTTTGCTGTGAAGTATTCTTTAGGCTAAAAATCAGGTCAGAGTTAAATCTTTATCTTAATAGTACTAGGCTTTCTTAATGACATGGCGGCATTTACAATCACGAACAGCCTCCAGTAAATTTTTTAATGCCTTAGAAACATTTTGAAAGGCATGAGTCATGAAATAGTTTTTTTGATCTGTTTCTCCTCAGCACATTACTAAATGGAGGGCAGGTAATCAAGAGTCACCTTGAGACTTTTATACACTGGGGATGATAGTGAGGAGAGGGAGCAATTTGCTCCAAAGTGCTTTTCCTAAAAACCAAATGTCAGGAGAGACTGGAGAGTCATTGCCAGAAATTCGATAAAGATGGAGCTCAAACATTAGCCTTTATGTGTTCAAATCCTTAGTTTAAAATTATGCGTGGTCACTGTAGCATATATATTAGGTCCTGCAATATCTCCTGGCCTGAAGCTACTTTTCTCTTAAACAAAGATCGTCAAGTGGTCTGTTAATTAGAAGCACTGGGAGCAACTCAATATTGTGTTCGTTAAATATTTCTTTTGGAAAAAAATGTTAACTGGCCCATTAATGAGGGAATGACCAGGCATTCTCTTTCATCCGGGCCCCGCTTAATCATCAGCGGGTTAATGGTCAAGCCTTCTAAGTCTACGTCTTTACTCTGCTATAGGATTAAAAACAAATAAACTTTAAAAGTTATTTATGGATTTGGAGAAAACCCCCATCCGGCCAGTCTGAGAAAATATAAATACATTTATTTTTTTACTAGGCAAGAAACTTATGTCAGTGCTTCTCAGGATATGTCCCCCGGAGTACAAATCTTTTGAATAGTTCCATTGAAAAACTGTTCTGTGCTCAAAGGAGTTGGGGAAATTTTGCATACTAGATCTCTTCCTTGTACACACGTGAAGATTCACAATGCACAGTAACATATTAGAAACTCTCGTAAGTTCTGCACGAAAGAATCCTGCTGAACCTCGTGCAAGGTGGCAATTCCTTTAGAGTATTTAACGTAGAACCCTTGTCTTATGTAGCCCCTCTTAGCCTCACACTACCATCATAGCATTTAATGTGTTATTTTGAAATTGTCTACTTACCTGCCTATCTACATTAATCAGACCGTAAGCTTCCGGAGAACAGGGAGCCTTGTCTCATTTATTCTTTAGTTTCTAATGTGAACACAATTCTGTAACAGGATGGGTACTCCACAAATAGTTGGAAAGGGGAACTGAAGTGTCCGTGAATATGGGTTGATGGCAAGGAAGAGCACAAAAGTCCAAGGAAGAAGCAAGATGAACTGTTTCTGCCTTTGGATCATATAAACCATCATTGCTTGTAGCCTGGCCCCTGAGCGATTTGTCCTGCAAGGAATATGAGTGTGAACACTTAACAGGCAGGAATATCCCGCTGGAGTGGGTATAAGGACACGCATAGACACATAGCTACGGAGTCTAGTTTAAGGCTTTTTATGACGATATCTATTAAAACCAAAAGCTGAAACTCTTCTCTTGGAGACAACTTCCCATCCTTATGTGGAATCATTTTGCTATTCCCAGTGACTGATAGGAGGTTTTACGAGGCCTCTTGATTTTCCAGATGCCTTCCATGTCCCCCAACGCAGCTTCTCCAGCCTCCATTCTGTGTTTGTGGTCAATGATGCTCTCACTTCCACCCCCAGTCCTCCTGACTTCTCCCACCTTGATCCCCTCAATTTCTGGGAGTTCTCAGCAGCTACTTTTATCTTCTACCACCCCACCCAGGGTTCTCAGCACAGCCGGAGAAAATAAGACTGATCTCCTATGTCCCCTCCATGCTTCTGGAAAAGCCTTTTATTCCTCTCATCTCTCCGTGACTTCCTTTCTCCATCCCCACCCCCAGACCTTCAGATTCTTCTTCACTTGCAAACTTTCCAACTTGATTCTCCCTGCCTCCATCTCAGGTTGTGAGCTCACAGATTCATGTCCCAAAATGAAGAAGGCTTTCAACACAAACCCCTTCAACTGTTTCTCTCTGAATCCTCACCTGCCTCTCTCAGTCGCCTGGTGCTTGTGACATAGGAAGTATTACCCTCACTCTTGGTCGTCCATCTATACGTGATCTCACCATCCTGCCACTTCTGGGACCTTATTTCCTAAATTATTCCTCTCTCATAAATCTTCAATATCCGCAAGTCCTTTATACACTGCCAACGTATGTTGGCCACACAAACAACCAACCAACCTTCCTTTTACCTTTTTACCCATTTAAATTGCCACCCAATCCCATGTTTGTCTTCAAACTTCTTGGAAAACACATTTTCAATTACTCTCTATGCTCCAGTGTAGGTTCTCATCCCTGAAATCCTCACCTTCTGACCGCTGCCTTCCTCCCACAGAGTGTTTATCAACAACAACAACTATTTCCCTCGGATGGTGCTGCAGGAATCCTCATGCCTGAGAAGATCCTACCCTACCTTTCTCTCCGAGTCCATCTCAAGCGCCCCTTCCTCTTTGAATCTTTAATAAGTCATAACTTGTGTCTTTCTTGTTAGAGTGAGATTTGTAGAACAGGGAAGACTGGGCTTCAAGTCTTGACTCTGGCATGAACGATGTAATTCAGAATGTCACGTCACCTCTCAGTGTAATAAGGACGTGTTTTAGGGTGACCCCCCCGATGTCTGTTCTACCACGTATTGTATTTTTAGGCATCTTAATGTCAGCAACTGTCTTTTCATACTGTGTAGCTCAGCCCTTGTGGAGAGCTCTCTGTAGCTCCTTATTTTCTCTTGCGATAATCTTCTCCTTTTAGCAAAAAAAAAAAAAAAAAAAAATCAATGAAATTTAAGTCTGTGATTCGGATTCATGCTTTTAAAATCTTCCTTTTAACTTTGCCCTTTAATGATGAAAATGCGACTAGATGTAAAAAATCTAGGCTTCTGCAAGTTTTAAAGGCAATACTTAGAGGTTCATTCAAATAGAAGAGCAAGTCTAGTAAGTTTCTGGAGAGATTTATAAATAGGTGGCCATTGGATAACAAGACACCTTGCTATAAAGGGATTAAGGAACCAGAAAACCAATGTGTAGACAAGATACGTGAGAGGAGATAGATTTCCTATCACATTTCATGATGTCCGGGAACACTGAGAAATGACTGCCCCAGGATATTAATGTCCCGGCGTAATTAAAGCAGGGCCGCTGAGTGCAAAGTAGAAAGAGCAGGATCATTAACTACTGACAAGATAATCAACACATTATAGAACAGATTAGGGGGTTCTGTACACAGAGTGAGGAACATTACACTGTCAAGTGGGATAAGTTTTAATGTGGAATCGAAGAGCAGGACTAAGTATGGAAAAGGAGCCTCCTCTTGAGTTTTTCAGGCTAAACTCAGTGTCAGTTGTCGGTCCGGGAATCCTCAATTACCATAAATATGAACAACACAGCGTTGAGATACTCAGGCTTTCCCTTTCTCTCCTTTTAGATATTTGTTGAAGGCTTCTGCATTTCATGTCAGCTTACAGGGGAATGACCGGAAGGACTGGTTTGCATAGCTCCTGGTCACTAACACAGCTTACACGAGTGTAACATTTGTGTCAGTACATTCTTCTAGAACTTTCCCAAGGAATGAATCTCCCGGAGTATTGCTGGATTTCCACATGAGTCCTCCCGCATTGTGGAGATATCTGAAAAGACATCACAGGCATTTCCCCCCCACGATTTTATTAATAAGCTTAATGAAGCAAGCATTTATTCCAAGGTTGTTTATGAACATGAAAACACTACCTCCCTCCACACTTTCAAATTCCTAATCTTGGGAATATTTCAAAGTCTTGAAATGGCTATAATTTTAGGGAAACTTTTCCCAAGTTCTTATGAGGCAGCATTACTTTTTGATGTTCATGTTGAGATTCTCTGGGGATCCTCTGGTTTTCTGAGCTCTTAGACCAGCTAAGTATTTGCTGGCTTCTGGAGCTGTGAGCTCAGTTCACTTGCTTGGAAATTGACAATTCATACATTAATAAAAACTCTCTACTCTCACCCAGGGAAGAATGCCTTATTTCCTTTTGCACAGATACCCCCAGCTTTTTCTCCCTCTCTTGTGTGACTGTCTCTGGCAAGTTTCTGCTCTACCTTTTCAGTACCCACCTCTAGAAGAAGTCTCTCCAGACAGTCCCCGAGCTACATTCCCATGACGTCCCCCGCCACACTGCTAATGGGCCGTGACTCCTATCTTCTGTTTAATGTCAGGTGACGTTTGTACCTATACAAGGCTCAAGGACACACTACCATTGTGGCCTACCTATTTCATCTTAGTCTTTAAACCAAAATATTTAGTTCTCCCTTAGTTTCATTCCTTATGTAAGGATGGCCTAAAAATTATCTAAAAGGCAAACATCAAGCCAGGAAAAAAAAGTTTACAAAACATACGGCAAACTCTTAGAATATTTGATATATGAATTTAATAAATCAATAAGCAGAAGGTGAGCTAAACAATAGGAAAAGTGGGCAATGGATATGTACAGACAAATCAGAAAAAAAGAAATATTACTGGGGGCACCTGGCTGGCTCAGTTGGTAGAGCATGCAACTGTTGATGTCAGGGTTATGAGTTCGAGCCCTGTGTTGGGTGCAGAATTTACTTAAAAATAAAATCTTAAAAAAAAAACAACAACAAAGAAGTGCTACTGGAAAATAAACGCACCAACATATCCAATCTCATTTGTAATCAAAGAAATTTTAAAAATTATAAAATAGCACATTTGTCTATCAAACAGATAAAAGTATTTTAAAACTATTATATTCTGGAGTATGCTGTTTGTATTAATAGTTATATCCATACTGTATACTATTTGTATTGTTCAGTTTATCAATAAAAAAATAGATCTTTCAATTTAGACCAAAAATATATATATGTTATCTATGCACATATGACTCATATCTAAGAATACTTAGAACATAGGGGCGCCTGGGTGGCTCAGTCGGTGTCTGGTTTTGGCTCAGGTCATGATCCCTGGGTCCTGGGATTGAGCCCTGCATTGGGTTCTTTGCTCAGCAAGGAGTCTGCTTTTCCCTCTCCTTCTGCCCTTCCCCCCAACCCAACTTGTGCTCGCTCACTTGCTCTCTCTAGTGTTCTCTCTCTCAAATAAATAAAATCTTAAAAAAATTTATATATATAACATTTATATACAAAAATTTATAAATGTATAGATATAAATATAAATATATATATAAAACATTACCCCAGAGAGGTAAGGATGCAAGGAAATAAGGATTTTTATAAGCTCTAGTATGAAGATAAGTTGTTATAATATTTCTAAATGGTAATTCAATTGCATGTCTCAGAAAGCCCCCAAATATGAATACGATTTTTTTTAGGGGGCATGGTGGTAGAGGAGAGACAGAGGGAGAAGGAGAGAGAGAATCTTAAGCAGGCTCCATGCCCATCGCAGAGCCTGAGGTGGGGCTCAGTCTCACGAGCCTGAGATTATGACCTGAGCCAAAATCAAGAGTCGGACACTTAAGGAACTATGCCACCCAGGCTCCCCACATGAATACCTTTTGACGCAACAATTCTACTTCTAGGGATTTATCCTAAGGAACTAACCATGGTTATGCACAAAGATTTAGATATCAGTATTCATCACAGCAGTATGTGTAATACTAAGAAATTAGAAACTGCCCAATTACCCATCAGTAGGGGTTGGTCAAATAGCTTGTGGCAGGCTACAAAGGGCTTAGCGTTATGCAAGCTTTAAGCCACAGCCCTTCATCCAGTCAAGGATCTACACTTTGCCTTGGGAATCATCCAGTCAAGGATCTACACTTTGCCTTGGGAATCAATGAAAATCAGGCCAAAAACTGTCTCTGTCTCAGACATGAGTAGAGCAAGTCAGTATTTCTGCTTGGGTATTAGGGTACTGCTAAGATACCTGTTGTCCTCTCCTGACCCCAGGAGAACTTTCAGAACAGGGGTGAATGTCAGGACAAAGACCTAGATTCTTCCTTGTTTGCTGTTTAGCGACTGCACTCTGCATGTCTTTTGGTAGAACTGGCATTTTACATCTCCATCCACATGAGTTACCACAATAGCTCCCTAGTGTAAGGTCTGTCCTTGAACAGGACAATTAAATTGGTCATTACCTTATATTGCATGGGTTAGGGAAGGGTTCAGCCAGGGATCCTCCCTAAGGGAGGTGGCCGAGATAGACCAGCATCATTTTGTTCAGCTCACCTGCCTGCTGATGAGAGTATGTAAAAAACAGGAAGGCATTCACACCTATTTCCCTTCAGTGATAATGAGCGACTGATGGGATAAATATATACAACAGTGTCCTCTTCTTTTTATTTATTTATTTTTTATTAACATATAATGTATTATTTGTCTCAGGGGTACAGGTCTGTGATTCATCAGACTCACACAATTCACAGCACTCACCATAGTACATACCCTCCCCAATGTCCATCACCCAGCCACCCCATCTCTCTCACCCCTTTCCACTCCAGCAACCCTCAATTTCCTGAGATTAAGAGTCTCTTATGGTTTGTCTCCCCCTCCAGTTTCATCTTGTTTCATTTTCCCCTCCCTTCCCCTATGATCCTCTGTCTTGTTTCTCAAATTCCTCATATCAGTGAGATCATATGATACTTGTCTTTCTCTGATTGACTTTTTTCGCTTAGCATAATATCCTCTAGTTCCATCCATGTCGTTGCAAATGGCAAGATTTCAATTTTTGATGGCTGCATAATATTCCATTGTATATATATGCCACATCTTTATCCATTCATCTGTTGATGGACATCTAGGCTCTTTCCATAGTTTGGCTATTGTGTGTCCTCTTTATTAGGGTGTGAATTAGACTCTAAAACACTCAAAATCATTTTTAGTATCCACTATCTTACCTTTGCCTAAATTTCATTTTTCCAGAGGCTTCTCACATTTATTTTCCATTTGGATCCTCAATATTGTGTCGATGAGGCATTGTATCCCTCAGTGGGAAGACCAAGAACTTAGAAGTCAGACAGACCTTGCTCCCAAAACAAAGGGAAGGGAGTGAGAACAGGTGCAGATGAAGATTAAAGTGGGAGGTGTGGCTGTGGAGAGTTGAGAACATTCTTTCCTCCGGGCTTACGTGGATGCAGGGGTCATCAGCTAAGATGATTGCCAGCTTTTAAATTTAGCCACAATTCATATAAGATTCGGGTTCTGGTGCCGGGTTACCAAAAACTCCTTATAAACAGACATAAGGCAAAATGACAAAGCAGGTTGTAAACGGAGGTCAAAGACATGTTTGGTCTGCTGCTATGAATTGAGGAGTTTCAAAATCATGCCTTTCAGGATCATTTTTTTTAATTGAGGTATAATTCACAGATAACATTATATTAGTTTCAGGCATACAACATAATGATCCAGAATCCTATTTTTAAATACCTATGGCCAAAGGGAGAAAAGAGCCCAGTCAGTATAATGAAACGTGCTCTATCGGGGATTTGGAGTGTGATGTTTCTTGTCTGGCTCTGCAGCAGGTCTTTTTGTGACCTTGAGTTGATATCACAGGGTCTCTAGGCCTTCCTGGATTCTAAAAAGTGACCAATTCTGACGTCTCTCTTAGAGTCTGTCTTCTCTTTCCAGTGACCAAAAGATCCAAAAATAATGCAGATTTCTGAAACCAGTGAGTTGAGAGATCTGAATATTTACCACCAAAATAGCAATGAAAAAGCCGTGCAGTTTATCTGCAAGCCTACCACAGCATGCCCTCCACACCAGAATGGAAGGCTCCTATGAGCAGAAAGGCTCACGGAGGGAGAAGCTGGAAGCCACTCAATCTTTGTTGCTTGTCAAAGCCAAAAGTTGAATTAAATCAGATGGGTCTTTTGAAAAAGGAAAAGCAAAACAGATGGGTCTTTTAAGAAAAAAAGAAAAAGCGTTGGTCAGCTAAAGACTTATTTAAAAACACATGGTCATCCTGCCTTTTGTGGGATCTAAAGACCAAATATAGTATCTGCAGGAGGCATGCTGTTACAATTTAGCAACTATTTCCCAAAACATGGCCGAGATTCTAAAAATGCTAGTCCCGTACTCCTCTCAGCCTGTCTTTAGGGATTTGTGAAGATTCTACCCCTTTAGCCAAGTGTCTTAATATTGGAGTTTTTGTTTTTTTTTGTTGTTGTTTTTTTTTAAAGATTTTATTTATTTATTTGAGAGAGAGAGAATGAGAGAGAGAGCACATGAGAGGGGGGAGGGTCAGAGGGAGGAGCAGACTCCCTGCAGAGCAGGGAGCCCGATGCGGGACTCGATCCCGGGACTCCAGGATCATGACCTGAGCCGAAGGCAGTCGCTTAACCAACTGAGCCACCCAGGCGCCCAATATTGGAGTTTTTGTTTTGTTTCGCTTTACAGTTCTTTTATTTTTAGAATTCTATTACAGCTTATTGTCAAACAGTTAAATGAATCCAATCACATTATACAGAATATCCTACAGTTGTATCCATAGCATCTTAATGAAGGGCTCTGGAACTTCAGTGACTGGATTATAGTAATTTTATGAATAATTATTCCACCAACTATGGAGTCACCATCCCCAAATTTATGTGCATACATGGTTTCAAAGGAGTTTAACCTCATCAGAAGAAAAGTTAAATTTAACTCAGAATCCGACCCTCTGCTAAATTGTCGAGGTCCACCGCTTGTAACAGGAACCTAGCTAGGTTCGTTTTGTGAACATGGGTAATTTATGGTATTGTTGGCATAGGATTGAAATGTTTCTGTGTGAAGATAGAAGGCCATTTCTGGAAACTATCATTCACATACTTATTATAGGCCCAAATGGGGCTATTCAATGAGTAAAGTAGGTGGTGGGTTAAGCCAACAATCTGGCCAACTATGTCTATTGAGCAGGCCATGGAGACTACTTTACAAGACAGTGAAAAACCAGTTAATTCAGCCAGTGTTTATTTAGCTGTTTAATTCAAACAATCCTTTTTAACTGCACAACAGAGGTTTGTGGTGATGTATTACACATCTCTCGGGAAAGCTTTATTTCCTCCCTCCCTCAGCGAAGGTGGGTAGTCCTTAAATTATGACACTTCATAAAGTTAAAATCAGTAACCCCAATTCCTTTCAAAACTTAACCTGATCTGGTTTGGGAAAATAAGTTCCCGACATATTTGTCTATCTGCTTTTTCTTTCCTGGGTGCTTTAACCAGGAACTTTTATGGGCTTTCACAGGCCTGGGGATAGTCTAGCTCCTCTGATTAACACAGCCTTGTGGCTGGATTCCCACACAGCCCCTCTCCCCACCCTTACTGCCCCTCCTCTCCCCCCAGAAAACTTTAGAAGCCAATTAAAATTATATACTATGAGGAAAGTTTGCTCAGTTACTTTTTACGATCTGCTGCCCATTACGTTGTTGTGAGGGAGTAGATCATCCTTTTTGGAAAGGGAGAAAAATGTAAACAAAGAAAAGATTCTATGGCCCTTTGACAATTTGCAGGGAATTGGAACAGTAGAGCCTTGATAATCTTGGGGATGATTGTTTAGCTTGAGTGTTCGTCCATCTCTCTTGTTTTTTGGCTCCTTGCCTTCTGTTTCCAGGGCTTGAGGATATTTCATTGCTTGTTAGAACCACCTCCTGGTGACATTCAGAGGAAGAGAAAACTAACTCCATCTAGTCTGCTTTTAAACCAGCAACAACTGTCCTGTTCTGATTGGGGAGAATAAAGGGAGGTTTTGTCATCCACACAGCAGTGTTCTACTACCCCCCAGTGGTTCTCAGCCAGAGGTAATTTTGCTCCCCCAAGGGACACTTGGCAATGTGTCGATATATTTTTGAATGTCTCGACTTGGGAGTGATGTTGTTATCTAGTGGGTAGAGAGCAGGTTGCTTCCTGACAGCCTGAAATGTCTCAGAGAGTATGTATTAGTCTATTTGAGAGGGAAAAGATGAAGGACAAAATGAAATAATACATTCCTTAGACAGGTGCTCCTGATTTTATGCAAATCTCCTAAAACTTAGGGGCAAATGAGATTTTTATAAATCACATTGTTTCAGTGTATTAAAGGTCCCAGTTCTTAGGTGCTGGTGATACTTTACAATTTATGTTTTGCTAGAGAATATTCATTGTTGAGGCACCCTACTTAGACTAACTTTGGAAACACACATAGGCACTAACTGGAGAGCTATATAAACAGATTTGCAAACAAAAATTTTGAATATAGTCAAGAAAGGATCAACAATATTACTTAACTTTTTACCATACTTTTTTCTTTTTAAAGACTTTATTTGAGAGAGAGAGAGTGAGAGAGAGAGAGAGCATGAACAGGGGGGAGAAGTAGACTCCCTGCTGAGCAGGGAGCCCAGTGCCAGACTCGATCCTAGGACTCTGGGATCATGACCGGAGCAGAAGGCAGCCGCTTAACCAACTGAGCCACTCAGGCGCCCAACTTTTTATCATACTTAAAAAAGACATTGTACATGCTCATTTATTTACAGCAGGGTGTTCCAATCTCAGCACTATTGATATTTTGGTATTTTAATATTCTTATTGATAATTGTTTGTTGCGGAGGACTCTCTGATGCATTGCAGGACGTTAAGTATATATTCAGGTTGCCTAGGAATTTTTTTCCAGTCCCTAGAGGTATTCCACTGGCTGAAATACTGCCTAAAATGAAATAAACACTCTTTTTTAAAAGATCTACAAATAAGCAAGAGGTTAATCCCTCAAGAATTTAGACTATGACCAGTTCCCTTCTTGTCACATTCTTAACTAGACCTAGGGACAGAGTTCTGAAGAGCAGACCACGATGTTTGGCTTTCCCTTTTCCCTGTCTCAACCAGTTCTGGTCATTAGCTGGCCCTGTCCCAAGTACCCTAAAATAACCTTTCCACTTCAAGTAGCCCTCAAAATGTAAGATGGTGGCCCGAGAATAGGAACTGACCTTATCAGCATTATTAATAGCACAGTGGAAAATCTTGTGTGTTCCACCAAACAAGCTGATCTTGTCATGTTTCTTTTGTGTGTTGGAATGCTGATAGGCAAGCACCAAACAGATTTGAGGTTTAAGGCCATAGTTTAAATCTTAGTTCATAGCTGACTGACTGTGGATCTTTTATAAGATGGGACAACATGTGGTCTGGCGAGTATTCTAAGTGCGGAAAGAGTTCTAAGATAGGAACAATGTAGTGGGCTACTTTTGTCCAGAACAGCTTGAGCATTTCACTTAACCCACTGTAGCAGGTCACAAATTGTTCGGAATCCTCAAAAGGAGCCAGGGAGTTCTATCCATTGGAATTTCTGCAGTGAGGAAATGTTATGTATCTGCTGGGTCCAATTCACTTGACCACTAGCTGCGTGTAACTATTGAGCACTTGAAATGTGGCCGGTGTGCCTGAAGAAATGAATTTTTGATTTTTACTTAATTTTAATTTAAATAGCCACATGGCCTCGTAGCTACTATAATAAACAATGCCAATCTAAGAAACACTAGCTCATTCCACATCTTAATTACAGATGTCCTGATCCCTTTTTCTTTGTTTTTTTCTCCATTATAAATATAACAAAATTAAAGAATGGTTGGAAAATAGGGGGAAATTCTGATTAATACTCATAATTTCATGAGTCTAACATAATTGTTCCAAATTTGATAAATTTTCAAGATTTTTTTCTCTAAACTTTTAGATGAGTTCGGTATAATTTATCTTATTTTGTTTAATTTTAATTTTATCTATTATAACCAGCTTTTTTTTCGCTTCACATTATGAGAGAAATAGAATTTCATATTACTGACTAATATTCACAAGCTGTCAGAGTTAATGTTTGCCAGTTTCTTAGCTGGCAGTACCATAGTTTATTCATTTCCTGTATTTCTGTGAAATTTGGGGTTGTTTCATTTGTTGGCTTGCTGGCTTATTTGCTTGCTTGTTTGGTTTTATGGTCATCATAAAATAATGCTATAGTAAACACATGAGAGCACCTTGCTATTTCTCCTTTTTAGAATCCATCTACATGCCAAATGATTGAGTCTTACTTAGGTAATGGTTTACGTGGCAAATCATTTCAGCACCCCAGATTCATTTTGGAAAAAGTACTTTTTCACCATTCAGGTGAAAAATAGACTTGAAAGTTGCCAAAAGGAAGGAAAGCCAGGACTTTTTATCTCTGCAGCACCATTTATTCAATAAATTAGGAGACAGATTACTATTCTTTCCCCTATAACAATAAGCATTGCTGATAAAATATAACTGCATTCAGGGCTGATGACATAGACGTTTGGTTTACAAATGGGAAATAAGTTCCCAGGCAAAAATCCTGCAAAAAAATCCTGCAAGTAGAAAACCGTGCTGATAATCTCTAGAATCTATAAAGATGAGAAAATTAACAGAGATAAGACAAAAACAAAAACACCCCCTTTTATCTTGTCCCTTGTAAATATATATATATATAGTTATATAGTTATATATTATAGTTATATATTGTTACATCTCTAAACTATCCCTTTTATGATTTAAAGCAATCTGACTACAGTCCAAGTAAACTTTTACACATCTTATCCTTAGTAATTATTCTGAAGATACTGGCTTAAGACATTTTAGAGTTTGCATAGTGGTAAACTGTCACATCATTTTAAAATTTCTTTTGAAATAAATTTTGTATGCTAATGGTTCTGATCCTCAGAGAGCAAAGAGATCCTGCTGATAACACAGATAAGTTGAAGACACAACATAATATTAGAATCTAAAAAAAATCAAATGGTCTCATTATTCCTAATTTGAGACTTAGTTTCTGTTATATCTCTCTTTGTTTGAAGATTTGTATTTGAGGGATTGCATGTGGACTAAGTGACTTCATACTCATTATACATTAGGCTACACATGCGAAGCAGCTTTATAGACCATAAAGTAGGGGCGCCTGGGTGGCTCAGTCCATTAAGCATCTGCCTTTGGCTCAGGTCATGATCCCAGGGTCTTGGGATCGAGCCCTGCATGCAGCTCCTTGCTCAGCTTCTCCCTCTGCTGCTCCCCTTGCTTGTGCTCACTCTCTCTCTTTCTCTCTGTCAAATAAATAAATTAAAAATATTTAAAAAATAATGAAACACAAAGTACAGTGAAAATCTAATATAAATGTTTGGAAAAGTACTCTTTGCTCATCCTGTATATGAAAAAGAAACTTTAAAATTGGTCTAATAGAAAGAAATGCAAAACTTCTCTCCCTCCCCACCCCGCTTTCTCTGGAGCAATGAATTTAATAATTGATGGTATGGCTCTGTTTTTCTTTCATGTAGAAGAGTAAGAATGTTTGGCCTGATAAAATAACTGCATTTAGGGCTTTTATTAGTGATACCATCTAGGGACATATATCTTCTCTTTGGAAATGGAACATAAGTCTCCAGATGGCAAATCACTGAGACTTTGTTCATAATATGAATGAAGCACATTGCCAGAAAGTCATTTCCAAAAAATCAATACTGTTTGTACTGGAAATGTTTGTAAAAATGCTTGGAATACCATCAACTCTCTATGCACTTTGTGGATTATCTGGGGAAAATATTTAAAACCTGACAGGTTTTCCTCTGTCATCGGTTAACCTCTTGCTTTCCTCCTTCAATTCTCGAAAGAATGTGAGCTAATTCCAGCATTAATATACACAACCTATCATTATGAGCTTAACTCTGCTTAAAAAAAGAATGGAAGTGATTTCAGGGTCCCGTGTCAAGGCTTAGCTGTTATTCATGCCATGTGACCCATAGTTCATGTGGACAAGGTAGAGGGCTCTGTAGTTTGCTTGTGCATGCTTTGGGCTGAGTAAATCCCAGGTTGTAAGAATTTCTAATGCGCAGTTAACAAAATTCATGGTTTTATTTTTCTGAATTTCAGGTGGTTTTCATGAGCCTATGCAAAAGTTTTTGGGACTGTGGCCTGGTAGCCTTGGATGACATTACAGTAGAATTGGGAAGCTGCTTGTCTCCAGGTAAGACGGTCAAGCTCTCTTTGTCTCCCGGGCCTAGGCCAGCATATCCTGATTCTCTGAGAATAGACCAAATACATTTAATCTGGGCTAGCCTATTATTTTTGTTTTTCTTGCCAGAAGTGCCCCTCTCCAGATCTGTGTAGTAAGTTTTGGAATTTAGAAATAATGATTTATATGCACTGTGTGACATTGTACATATGACTTGTATCCTCATCTATAAGAGAGCTGAGGTAGTAAAAGTAATACCTACCTGAATAGTGGGAATAACACCTATAAATTCCCTAGCATAGGACCTGGCATAAAACAATGTGTTAAAACAAACACCTTTTATTATAGTCACTTTTGTTATTTTTAATGTTGTCTTACAGAAATGCAGATTTTCAAGTAATAGTGATGAAACCGTTATTTTACAGATATTATACTAAACATGTCATTTTTCTTTTTTTTCTTTTTTCTCTTTTTTAGAGAGGCAAGGAGGGGCAGAGGGAGAGGGAGGGAGAGAGAGAATCTTAAGCAGGCTCCACGCCCAATGCTGAGCCTGTAAACGTGTAATTTTTAAATGATAATAAAATAAATATTTTCTAAGTGAATTAAATGACAATGGAACAGTGGATCAAGCATTGATGATAGTGACAAAATAAAGACGGTGGCTATGTGTTGGACATTATGTCTAATGAGAAAATGGTGCATACCTCAACCTGGATCATTCGTCCCTGTATCTACTAATTACCACTGCATCCTAAACCATAGGGTATCTATTTCTTTAACAAACAGGCAAACTGAGGAATCAATGTGTCACTAGAGGATAATCTCCTTGTTTATTTAATGAGAAGATAATTTGTTTTTAGTCCCTTGATTTGTGAGGCACAGCAAGGACAACAAAGAAACACAAGATAAGAATCTCTACACTTGAGGCATAGAAAAGGGAATGAGCCTTCATTAGCTTGTACTGTCTGTAAAATGAGATGAAGTAAAATCATTATTATGCAAGAGATGTGAAAAACAGACTGTGTATTAGAGAAATTTGCTAAGAATCTGGATGTGGGAAGGTACAACCAAGTTCAAGCAAAGGAGTTTCCAGTAAGTGGGAGGTGGCACCATTCTAAGAATCATCATCAGGGGCGCCTGGGTGGCTCAGTTGGTTGAGCAGCTGCCTTCGGCTCAGGTTATAGTCCCCGGGTCCTGGGATGGAGCCCCATGTCAGGCTCCCCACTCAGCGGAGAGTCTGCTTCTCCCTCTCCCTCTGCCCCTCCCCTGCTCGTGCTCTCTCTCTCTCTAATAAATAAATAAAATTTAAAAAAAAAGAATCATCATCAAAGTTATTGAAGATGGCATCCGAAGACATAAATATTTGTTTTCGGAAAGGGAAAATAAGGCTCCAGGTAGCAAGACACCAAGCTAAATATTTATTTAGCTAATATTTATTGAGAATTTCATGTTCTAAATACTTTATTGCGTACATCATCTCATTGACTACAATCCCATGAGGTAGCACAGAAGAAGCCAGTCACGGGTTCCACAAGGTCAAACTGTGCCTCCAGAAGCACTTAGCTTTCGCACCTTACCCACCTCCCCGAAGCAACTACAGAGTTGTTCTGAGGATTCCCTTCCCTCACCCTGGATTTCTGAAGAAAGCTCCTACATTAGGCAATTTTATTATTTTCCGTATTTCCATAAAGGCAATTTGCCTCCAACTTTCAGAGCTTTATAAGCTCATTCAGGCAAATAAATTCATGGGTCAGAGGAAGTTTCTTTCTCAAAGTAATCCCGACACTTTTGAATCTAGATGTCTGATTGTTCTCCGCCTCTACGGCAGAGAGGCTCTCGCTGGAGGCAAGAGTAATGACGCCACCCGCTGTTTCCCTGCAGAGAGGCTTCTGCCCGCACCTGGAGAGTGTACTTTCGAACAAGATGAGTGTGCATTTACCCAGGAGAGAAGAGACCGGAGCAGCTGGTACAGGAGGAGGGGAGAGACGCCCACCTCCTACACGGGACCTAAGGGAGATCACACTACTGGGGTAGGTGAGTTACACCACATGGTGCTGTTTGCTGAGGAAGCCTGATCTAGCATTCCAGGGCCATTTCCTGCATTTTGAAAGGTGCAAAATGTGCAAATGTACGTCCTGTGTCTAGGAGGAAGGACACGTGAGATTCTACACACCTGGGATAGATCATTAAATATGTGCCCTGAAGATCCTTCTTTCTGTTTATACTCTGCTTCCGTATCTTGCGCCAAGAGGATTTAAATGGGCTTACAAAGATATGCACACAGAAATAATGTAATTAGAAGTGGGTTTATTTTTATTTTTATTTTTATTTTTTTTTGAAGTGGGTTTAAAAATACAAGAGAGAGGGACAGTGAAGGAAAAAAAAATGTCATGATCTAAGCTGGAGCCAGGACTGAGGCCTCATATGGAAAATGTGCTGGTGGACAAGGGAGGAAACATTAACAGGCGAGTTTGACTCTAATTTTCTAGCAGCTGAAACAAAGATGAAAAACCTGATTCACCGTGTCCTTAGGATAGAGGTGAAGCACTCCACCAAGGGGTGTAGGAAATAAGGGGGTGCCTTTTCTGTAGAAAATATATGAAGTACAATATAATAGACTAAACGTTGATTTATTATCACCATGTGCAGCACCTGTAAACAATGTCAGTGGTAAAATACTCCATGCAGAATAGAACTTTCTCACAGACACTCTTCATTTCGCTTGGCGTATCCATTGGATGGATGCACTGTTTGGTCCAGAGAAGCGGAACTACCCCTGATAGTGAGGTCAAAGAGATATTTCCTCAAGGGTCTTAACAGAGAAGCCATTATGACAGTAAATACAAAGGTGAGGGGCACCTGGGTGGCTCAGTCAGTTGAGCATTGGATTCTTATTTCAGTTTAGGTCATGATCTCGGGTCATGGGATGGAGCCCCAGGTCGGGCTCCACACTCAGCAGGGAGTCTGCTTCTCTCTCTCTCCCTCTGGCCTTCCCCCGCTCATGAGCTCTCTCTCTCTAAAATAAATATATAAATCTTTAAAAATAAATAAATACATACATACATATATACATACAAGGGTGAGTTAGCTACTGCTATTTCCTATGGCCTACGTTAAGATAAGCCTATGGAATAACTCCAGAGAGTTATTGATTTGGCCAAACTTGGTGGGCTGCCATCAGGAACAGCTTTATTCTTTCTTTGGATGCTCTCTCCAAACGTATCCTAAAGCATCCTCCCTTCCCCGTCCCTTGGCAGATCCCATAGCTTCCCAGTCCTGTTGAGGTATTAGGGCAGTTATCTATTTATGTGTGTAACAAAATCCAATCCAAATCAAATCTTCAGTCTCTCATTCAATTGAATCACCTCTCTTTCCCTCCATTTGGGCCTCATAGTTTGGGGATGATAAAAGGGAAGAAAGTTCTTTCCGTTTTTTTGTTTTATTTCCTTCTCTGCCCCTCATTTTCTGATCTTTAATCAGGATAAGTGGGAGAGAGATTGAAAGAAAAGAACTTTTAAAATACTTGGTGCTATTTCAGATTCTCTCTTGGCTGTTGAATATCCTCTGTTATAACAGATATCTGAATACTGGCTCTTTGGGGAACCACTGCACCTTACAATTTCTGACAATGTGCTTTCTGGCTAATCTCCCATGACCACCTCCTCTTCCCTTAGCGCTTGCTCAACAAGGTACAACCCACATAGATTTTTTTGCTTGGGTTCCAGCTGGTAGTTTTGGCTTGGGTCCCTTCAAGAGCTCTTAGTTCCAGCCACCTTCCCAGTGAGTGTCCGTTTGGCCTCAGATACTAATGCACTCTTGCCTGGCTAAGAAGAGGATGTGCAGGTTGGTCCTACCACTGACCGTCCTTTCTGTCCTACTGCTTTAGCTGGGCTGATTCTGGGACAGTGTTGCTTCAATAAGACAAGATGTTGAAGAGATTCATCATTGGTCCAGTAGAACAGATACCCACTTCCAGCACTGAGTAAAGATTCTGAGGGGGCTGTAAGAATATGTGAGGCTGTCATTAGAAGACCAGGAGGTTAAAAAGATAATCCAAACCTGTATGTTAACACTGTTTTGGTTGGGAATAGTTCATTGCCCTTTGTAGCAGACAAAAATCCACTTAGGGCTAGCTTTAGGAACAACTTGATGCAGAGGATAAAACTGTGTGATCAGGAGCCAGTTTTCTCTCCTTGTCCACCTCTCTGCTCCAGTTTTTCTTGGTTGGCTCCAACCCTAGACAGGCTATCCTCTCATGGTAGCAAGACTGCTGTAGCAGCTGCAGGGCTTTCAACACTAAATCAAGTGGAAAGAGATAACTCAAACAAAAACACAAAAAGTGAGTCTCATTGGCTCTGATTGACAATGTCTTAAGGGCAAGGTACTGCCAACCTTGTTTTTGAATCCTCATAGGGCTTTCTCTTGTACCTTGTATACTACAGACGTTCAAAAATGCCTTTAGAATGAATAAATGAATCTATAAGCCCTCCCTGACACATATAAATAACTAGCCATTTATTTAGCAAAACCCCTAGAAGACAGGATAGTGGGGAGGTATCTTTTTATTAGAAGAGGAGTAGAGAAAGGTCAAGAACGAATCAGCTTGAGTTAGAGTCCATTGTAGTCACGATGTTGTATTTATGTGCATTTTTCTTGGGTGGGAGGAGGGTTGATAGTTTTCTTCCATTTCTCAGAGACACTGAGAAGGCTAGTGGTAGCAGATCTGAGAAGAGGTACTCTCAAAGAGAGCTATGCTGTGGTGGATTGCCACAGGGGAATTTTCAGGGCAACAGGCCGTGGAATGTCTTGGACATGGAAGAGAGGGCAAAGCAAAAATATTAAGCAATGGAGGGAAAGGGTCTTTGTTTTTTGTTTGTTTGTTTGTTCTTTTACCTTTTTTTTAATTTAATTTTATTGTGTTATGTTAGTCACCATACAATCATCATTTGTTTTTGATGTGGTGATCCACGATCCATTGTTTTCGTATAACACCCAGTGCTCCATGCAGTATGTGCCCTCCTTAATACCCATCACCGGGCTACCCAATCCCCCCTCCCACCTCCCCTCTAAAACCCTGTTTGTTTCTCAGAGTCCATAGTCTCTTATGGTTCATCTCTCCCTCCAATTCCCCCCCCCCCATTTTTCCCTTCCTTCTCCTAATGTCCTCCATGCTATTCCTTATGTTCCACAAATAAGTGAAACCATATGATAATTGACTTTCTCTGCTTGACTTATTTCACTTAGCATAATCTCCTCCAGTCCCATCCATGTTGATGTAAAAGTTGGGTATTCATCCTTTCTGATGGCTGAGTACTATTCCATTGTATATATGGACCACATCAAGATAAAAAGCTTCTGCACAGCAAAGGAAACAGTCAACAAAACAAAGAGGCAACCCACAGAATGGGAGAAGATATTTGCAAATGACACTACAGATAAAGGGCTGGTATCCAAGATCTATAAAGAACTTCTCAAACTCAACACCCAAAAAACAAATAATCAAGTCAAAAAGTGGGCAGAAGATATGAAAAGACACTTCTCTGAAGAAGACATACAAATGGCTAACAGACACATGAAAAAATGTTCATCATCATTAGCCATCAGGGAAATCCAAATCAAAACCACATTGAGATACCACCTTACACCAGTTAGAATGGCAAAAATGGACAGGGAAAGAAACAACAAATGTTGGAGAGGTTGTGGAGAAAGGGGAACCCTCTTACACTGTTGGTGGGAATGCAAGTTGGTACAGCCACTTTGGAAAACAGTGTGGAGGTGCCTCAAAAATTTAAAAATAGACCTACCCTATGACCCAGCAATTGCACTACTGGGTATTTACCCCAAAGACACATGAAGTGAAAAGAAGGGCCAATGCACCCCAATATTTATAGCAGCAATGTCCGCAATAGCCAAACTGTGGAAAGAGCCGAGATGCCCTTCAACAGATGAATGGATAAAGGGAAAGGGTCTTTGAAAAGGGTAAGGATGGCCACCAGGCTCATACCCTACTCACTAGGTATGAAACCGTGAGAAAGTTATGTAAAATCTCTCAGTTTCATTTGTGTCATCTCGAAAATGAGAATAATTATAGCTCCTTACCTATCTACCTGATTTATAGGCTGGTTGAGTTTAAAAATTGAGGGGTTTGGGACTACACTGCTGCTAAGGTTCAAATCTCAGTTCCACCTTTGAACTTCTCTAAATCTCATATCCTTATCTATATGTGAAATAATTAGTACCTACCTCATAGATTGTGGTGACATTTATGTATGTATCATTTATGTATGGGAGGATATCTAAAACATACTTAGGATATGACCTGGTATATAATAAATCCTCAATTAATGCTCTATTATTCACTCATTCCTTCACTCAACAAATATTCATTGAGTGCCTACTTTGTGCCAAGTCCAGTTTAGGTACTTGGGAAACACAGATGAACAAAACAGACAAAGCAATCATTTGCCCTCGTAGGCCTTCTATTCTAGTAGGTAGGGACAGACAACAAAGACTACACTTAACTATAAATTGTATAGTATGTTAAAAAGTAATATACTTTTATATATAAAAGTATATAAAAGTTTGGACATTGGGAGGAGGATGTGAGTGGAGTTAGCTTATCTAAATAGGAGAGTCACAACAGAGCTCCTTGAGAAGGTAACCTGGAAAGAGTTGGGGTAGCTATCCTAGTGTGTATCTGGGAAGAAGTGTTCCAAGTAGAGTGAGCAGCCAGTGGGAAGCCCCTTAAGTGAAAGAATGCCCGGTGTGTCCCACAAATAGCAATGAGATCAGAGAAATAATCATAGGCCAGGCCCTGGCCTTCTCATTAGTTAGAAAGACGTTGGATTTTACTTTACCTGAAATGGGAGGATGCTGGAGAATGTTGAGCTTAGTAAGAAAGTGGCCTGGCCTGGTTTTAAGAGGATCTCTGTGGCTGCTTTGTCGAGAAATGACTAGAAATGGAAATGGGCAAGAGCGAAATCAGAGAGCCCAGTTAGGATAAGGCGAGGCATCCAGGTGACCGAGGATGATGGTGAATTTACAGTGAGGGTGGATTTACCAGTGACAGTGGATTGGACCAGGTGGTAAGAGGGGTGAAATTCTGGATATATTTTGAAAGTGGAGCCAACAGAATCTCTTGATAGATTAACTATGGGTAAAAGAGAAAGAGAGGAATCAAGGATGATTTCAATGATTTTGACCTGAGCAACTGGAATATGAGTTGTCGACAACTAAATAGAAAAGATGGAGTGGAGAGGTTTGCTGGGAAGATCAGGAGCTCAGTTTTAAGTATGTCAGATTTGAGATTCTTAATGGCTATTCAAGGGGAGGAGTCGAGTGGACGGTCAGGGGTTCAGGAAAGATGGCTGAGCTGGAAGTTGTTGACATATGGATGATATTTAAAACCATATGACTCGGTGAGATCTCCAAGGGAGCCCTTGTAGACCCAAAAGTGGACCAAGGGATAAGCCTTGGAGCACTCCAAAGTTCAGAGGTCGGAAGAGGAAGAACCAGCAAAGGAGACTGAGGAGAGTGGCCAGTAACTCTGATGACATTGTATGGAAGTCGCTCTCACAGTGCTTATGGGAAGCAGGGACTCAACAAAGATGTCTCTGCCCCTCCCTTCCTCGTCTCCATGATCTCTCCTCCCTTGGCTCTCTTTTAACTAGTAACAGTGGCTGTTGCTTCCCCCGCAGTCACTCTCTTGCCAGTCTAGTGGTACCTACCTAATCCATCTATGTGTATATCACTTTTAACTTCCCAACTGGATTATAAATAACCTGAGGGGCAGGTATTTGGACTCAGTATGAGCTTGCTAATGCTGCCTTAATAAAATACCACAAGTACTGCTGGGCAGCTTAATTGAACAACAGAAATTTATTTTCTCACGTTTCAGGAGGCTAGAAGTCCAAGCTCAAGGAGTTGAGAGGGTTTGTTTCATTCTGAGGCTTCTCTGTTGGGCTTGCAGATGCCCTCCTTCCGGCTGTGTCCTCACATGGTTGGCCATGGGTCTGTGTTGTCTGTGTCCTGAGCTCTCGTCATTGGATTAGGACCCACCCGAACAACCCCATTTCAACTTCATTACCTCTTTAAAAGCTCCATCTGCAGACACAGCCACCTTCTGAAGTACCTGCGTTAGGGCTTCAGTGTGTGAGTTTTAGGAGGGCGCGATTCAACACCTAACAGAATCCCTCCCCAGAGTTAGCGCAGCGTGCTGAACACTGAAGGAGCAGGGGGAGCATCTTCTGACACAAAATGGCCTTTGTCCTGCCCCTCACATCTTTCTACTAAGATAACATGAGTTTGTTTAATGTGTATACCACATTCTACCCCCTCCCTCCCTATGCAAAGTCTGTGACAACCTAGCAGAAGCACATTCAGTAGACACTCAACGACTCCTAAGTTTGCTCCTTTATTTACCTTTTGCCCAGTTTATAGGGCCATGCATTAGTTAACTTGGTGTGGCCTTGTTTAAAGAAAATGATATGATAGTGTTTGCTTTGTCTCTGAAAACTGTGAAGGATGTTTCAGCTGGCTGGATGTTCTGCAAAGATTATAATGCAAAAACATCTTAGTGTGCCCAGTATTCACTCCCAGCAAGTGCTTTATACGTTAAATGAAATTCTCTGGTGCACAATCAAGAGAATTCTGATTTTTTTCAGCACATTGCTTCTAGGGTCTGCCTTCTTCCAGTCTTTATTTCACCCGTTTCAATGCAAATTTTTAAAAGGTTCTCAAAGCATGTTTCCATTTTCTAACTAAAGAGAATCTTACAGGTGAGATCTTTTTATGCCTATGTACAGTAATGCGGATGAGGTAGCAAAGTTGGCTGTGGGTACCTACGTATATAGAATTGGATTGAAGGTGTTTTGGTTTTGTTCTTAAAATTACTTTAACAATTGCTTTACTAGGGAAATAATGTTAGCTAGTGATCATTTATGGAACATTTACCATGTGTAGGCACTACGCTGGGAACTTTACATCTTGTCTTAGTTTGAGCTGCTATAACAAAAGTACCACAGACTGGATGGCTTAAACAACAAACATTTCTTTCTCTCAGTTCTGGAGGCTGGGAAGTCCAAGATCAAGGCGCCAACAGATTCAGTGTCTGGTGAGAGCCTGCTTCCTGGTTCATAGACGGCCATCTTGTCGCTGTGTCCCCATGTGGCCGAAGGGGCAAGGGCTCTCTCTGGGTTCTCTTTTAAAGGGGTACTAATCCCATTGAAGAGAATTCACCCCTCATGACCTAATCAGCTCCCAAGGGCCCCACCTCCTAATATCATCACATTGGGGGATAGGGTTTCAACATATGAATTTGGGGGGGGGACATAGACATTCAGTCTGTAAACACATCCTTACCACAAAGTAAGTGGAAGTAAAGTAAGTGGATGCCTGTTTTTCACATGAGAAAACCAAATCTAAGAGAAGTTAAGTGTTTTTCCAGGACCACACAGTAGTAACAGGTAGAGTAGGGACAGAATCTCAGGAACGTCAGTCTCTAATGGCCATATTCTGTCCACACTGTCTTACCAGAGTTTCCCCGCCTACATGACACTAAGAGACCACAAACGACCTGGAACAGCTGTGACAGCTTATATGTGAAAGGCACAATTCTTCATATAGCAGCATGATCTCACCCTAACACCTTTCAACCAAAGAGGGGTATCTTCTCTTGGAAAGGATATACTCAAACTCACGGTATTTTTAGACCTCTATAGAAATGCATCTAGCAGAAAGTAAATTCTTTTCTGAGCTATTTCTGATGTCAGCAAACCAATGTTATAAATTGAACTCCAGTGCTGTAACCTGCACACCTATTGTGTATCCTAAAGCCTGAAAGGGTGGCTTCTTCTTTCTCTGGAGTCCAATGGCTGGAGCCATATGTAGGCAGATATATTGGCTCTCAGATCACAATATGACAAGTTTCACCCATTCAAAAAGTAAAGCAGAAGCCATAAAGTTCCCTTTAATACATTTATTTGTTCGAGCCACCAGTTTCACAGGCTACACGTCTATAAGATGAAACATCTTAGAACTGGGAGCAGTCATAAATCCAGAAGATCCTGATTTATTCCCCATTTTCTGAGCATCTACTATGCCTTGTGCACCAAATAATTGCCCCCAAATTATAATAAGTAAAATAATAAGGGTTAAGTTCTAGAGGAGATGGAACCACACAGAGAGAAGCAGCTAGCTCTCCTTGGGAGCATCTTGAAGGATGAGTGAGAGTTCACCATGAAGAATGGCAGGACGAGGGAGCATTTCAGAACAAGGGAGTGGCGTGTGCAAAGTATGGAACCACTAAGTATCGTGGCAGCTTCGGGGACCTGTAAATGATTCTACTGGGCTGGTCTATAGGATACTGTCAGGCAGGATTCCCAAGAAAGTGAAGTCCAGGATACAGGTTTGTATACAGGTTGTATTTTTGGAGCTGTGGTCCCAAGGAGCAGGAGTGTGGAGCGAGGGTAGCAAAGCAAGAAAGGAGGGAGAACTGATACAAGGATGCATCATTAACTTGGCCACTGTTGTGTCCAACTGGTTGCTTGATCCTATGGGAATCTGAGAAGCCATGGAGGTTGCCAAGAATATTTTGGAGCTTTGCAAAGCCCCTCCCTGCCCTCCGCCCATGACCATCCCATGACCTAGTTTTTTTCTTTAAAAATTTTTGGTCAGTCTTTTGTTAGCTTCAATTGTTAATATCACCTCAGGCAGTTGCAGTGTTAAACACTTGTTTAACTGGTTGCTTTTGACAAACGCCCTGGAGATAAGGCTGTTCATAGAGTCAGGTCTACCTCAGGCAAATTAAATAAAGAGAAGCCCTGCGAATGGAACGTTCTAGTCTTGGAGACTGCATTCTACCTTTTCACTTTCCATCCTTCAAGCCTATCAATTTACACTTGGAAGAACACACACAAGAAGAAAATAGGAAGAGGAAAGGCATACAAAGCTGTTTAGAGACAACTGCATTAGACAGGCAGTAAATGTAGGCCCATTAAATAAAAAGAGAAGCTCACAAAAGCCACATGTCCATATGGACATGCCAGTTTATTGTGTGTTTATTAGACTCAACACATCATCATACATAGCAATTTCCAGGGAGCTGTAGTTCCTGATTCACTATCTGGAGATGCAATAAATCTTTCCAAAATCTACTGGTGTCGTCTAGTGGAAAGACCAATGAACAGTTTTTAAAAGACTTTATTTATTTATTTGAGAGAGAGAGAGTGTGCACACACCAGCAGCAGGGAGGGGCAGAGGGAGAGGGAGAGAGACAAGCGGTCTCCCCCTGAGCAAGGAGCCCGATGCGGGGCTCGATCCCAGGACCCTGAGCCAGAGTCAGATGCTTAACTGACTGAGCCACCCAGGCACCCCTGTTATTTTTTATAATAAGTGAAACTTTTATAAAATGTGATGTTCATCTTTGGAATGCTTTCTTAGAATCATTGTTCTGTATCATCATCTGTGCTTTTATAAATAGAATATCGTGGCCTATGACTACAGGTAAAATGACTTAGTCATAACCAGAATGCTTGGTAGACCTTAAAACAATGTTTTCCAAACTACTACTGGGTGACTTAAGTGGTATGTGGATGAATATTTTTTAATTCGATACTCATATCCATGTATAGGAAAAATACCTAACCAGTCCATCAAACCCATTATTTCCCAGATGTATAGCTTTTTTCCTGTTTTCATGCTAATAAGAAATTTCCTATTTGAATAAATGTATTTACGTAATAAAAATGGCATCTATTTATAGAAGAATATAAGTGGATAATACTGCAGGTTTGTGGACAGACAAAATCAAATCATGAAGTTGGTATTTGTATGACTAAAGTTTGGGAAATATTTCCAATGATTAAGTCAGTCATGTAGTAGGACAAGTCATGCTAGTAAAATAACAACAAAGACCAAAAGAAAAAACCCAAAACTCTTGCTTTTGGCTCTTTCATTAATGAAATTTGTGATTTGGCTCCTTCATTAATGAAATAATACAGGCATTTGTGACAGATGAATCTGGACTCGCATGGAGAAGGGAGCGACTCTGCAGGATTTGTCTTTCCTGACGCAGATGCTACTTATTTACAAGACAGTAAAGACAGGTTTTTAAAGTTCGCAGGATTTTATTGGTTGTTGGAATTTTATTAACATTTATATGCCGCCATGCTCTCAGAATCCTTCTAAACATTAGTTTTAGTTGCCCTGGAGTTTACGGGGATTTTGTGGCCCAGAGATAGTGGGATAAATAAATCAATAGATAACTATCCAGTTTAGTGAGAAAATGCCTTTAATTGTAACATTTCCTAGCTCACTGAGTCTACTGGCCAATAGATTAAAAGTCCTCCAGGCCCACCTCCCCACAACTGCTTTCTAGAAAAGCAGCTATTCATCATTTTCTTAATGATTTCCAGAGAGAGACAGCATCCGTTTCTTTTGTGATATTGTTTAATGTTTCAATAAGTCTTCCATATTTCTGATAATTAAGGGTGAAGTCTTCATTTCTAAGAACACTCCCTCTTGTGTGATAGAAATATCAAGGATGCATTAAAATACCAAATAATGACATGTATTTATAAAATTATGCTGTCTGACAAAAGAAAACCACAATTGTATATGTAATGTGTTATACAGCTGAAATTTATTAGCAGTTGAATTCCGGTCCTTGTCTTTTTTTTTTTTTAAAGATTTTATTTATTAGAGAAGGAGAGAGGGAGAGAGTGCACCAGCAGGGGGAGGGGCAGAGGGAGAGGGAGAAGCGGACTCCCCACTGAGCAGGGAGCCTGATGGGGGACTCAATCCCAGGACCCTGGAATCATGACCTGAGCCGAAGGCAGCTGCTTAACCAACTGAGCCACCGACTGAGCCACCCAGCTGCCCCTGGTCCTTGTCTTTTAAGAATTACAGTAGTTGATATCCAGACAAGCAAGAAGGCTACCCAGCTAGTCTGTAACCATCTGAGAAATTAGCTCCAGATTATCACAATCTCCAGTGTCCTTCAATCCTTCTGTGATTTATCTTATCATACTAGTTTCTGATATTGTCAGATCCTGCTTACACAGAGAAGGCTTTATGGCAAGCTGCTGTTAAAAATTGATGATATATACATAACACAACATTTACCATCTTAATAATTTGCAAGTGTGTGTTTCAGTGGTAGTAAAGTGCATTCACACTGTTGCGCGACCATCACCACTATCCATCTCCAGAAGTCTTTCCATTTCCCCAAACTGAAACTCCATCCCCCTTAAACAATAACTCATTTATGACAAGCTTTAAGAATCATTTAGAAGGTATAGTAAAAAGCAATTTTAGACAGACACATTTAGCTGTGGTTCTGCCCAAAGTCCTGATGTCTTTCTTTTTTTCCCCTGATTATTCAAACTCCTCTTCAGCTTAATGAATGCAGCTTAGCCGTTCAGTTCACATGGTTCATACAGGCCTCTCAAGCTCCTTCCCGGCCCTGCTGAGAGGGGGCAGGCACCAAGACTGAAGGAACAGCTGCTTCACTGTTCCAAATTATGAATATGGTGTGTGTCTCAACACATCACAGTTGCTGCACAAAGAACAGATGGGACCCCAATCTCCCTGTAGACCCATTAGAACCCTGTCTTGAATGTTAAACAATGACCCACAGAGAGAAAGTGACTTCGGTTAATAATCCCTTCCACAGATTGAAATCCTTCATGTGCATGAACACGTGAGCTGGTCTGAGGTTTCAACGCTGGGGCTTCCTGGCTCCCATCCAGGGCTTTTGTTTGCGGAGACAGACAACATTTGGAGTTATAATGTGGCAGAGCTTGTCAACACATGGGGCTTTTCTCCTCTTTCCAAACACATGTGAGACAGACTGGCTCTCTGTGAAGCTCTGATCTTTTCTGGGAAAAGGAAATGTCACATGCAAGTCAAAAGGAAAAACATATTTGGAATCAAGAGGAATAATTGGTCTGTGCATCAGAGAGACAAATTCTGATCCGTTGACAAATATGTTAAAATTGTTTATATGTATAGACATTGATCTAGATTGGTCTAAATTGGTATTACCTTATGGAATATGCATATGTGCTTGACATAGAAAAGATATCAAGGATTTTTGGAGAGGCTCACGTTACTCCAGAAAAATACACTGGTGTCAGTGCCCCAGAAAGGCACAAGCATTGTACTCACATCCCCTTGGATGTTACCTCCGTCTTCCCAAAGTGGAATAATTACACAGCTCAAAAGCCTGGGAGATTTCCTTTCATACTTTATGGTCCGAAACACAAAGATCTCGGGAACCGGAAACCTGAGGTAATGATTTCAGCCTAATACCTGAGACCCAGAGGTGCATGAGCTGAAAGCATTTCCAGAGAAATGCATCACCCATTGGAGACTAAATGGTTAGTGCATTGTACTCAAAAAGGAAAGAATTTCATTTAATCCTGGGGGTTATTAGGGGTTTTCCTCTCTTCCAGGATCTCAGACTAATTCTGTCTGGGATTCATACTGTTACCAGTAGGATGCATGCTGCCATCACTAGAGGGAAGGTGCTTCTTAGGTCATCTCTCACTCATGATGGATCCATTGCTTCCTTTCCATGCTGCAAAGATGTCCATCTCAGAGCCCCGATGCTCTCTACTTTCCATTTCCCCGGGGACAGCATCTTTTAGAGGAGGCTGCTTTTCTTCCCTACCTGAGCATTTCATCTTTTTTTTTTTTTTAAGATTTTATTTATTTATTTGACAGAGAGAGACACAGCGGAAGAGGGAACACAAGCAGGGGGAGTGGGAGAGGGAGAAGCAAGCTTCCCACGGAGCCAGGAGCCTGACGTGGGGCTCCATCCCAGGACCCTGGGATCATGACCTGAGCCAAAGGCAGACGCTTAATGACTGAGCCACCCAGGTGCCCCCCAGGACCTCTTTTAAAATAAGCCTCAGGTCTACAGAATTATATCACTGGGACGTTAATCTAGAAATTACTGTTCATATATTGCCTTATGCCTTATTTCAGTGGCTGGATGGTAATTATTTAACACTAACCAGTTATACTGGGGGGTGGGGGGCCGTGGCTGATTTGTAGCTATGTCTGCTTTCTATGGGGCAAATACATCCATCATGGTCCCTTTCAAACTACCAACATGAAGTCATTTGGACCTACCAACGCAAGTCACCCAATTGACTCTTGGGAGCCAATGGAAGCTGGTTCCACCACACCACTGTTTTGTTTATGTGCAGACAAATCTGCCTGAAACCAGCAAATTAAAAACAAATTAAAAATAAGACAGGAAAAGTAAATGTAAATGTAATATAATTAACATATATTTATATGTGTATAAACAGATAGTATTAATCCTTATTTCAAAATGATGAATATAGGTTGAGAGAGGATAATTCCTTAGACCAGGATCAAATATTAGAGTCAAGACTTGAACCCAGACCTACCTACCTGACTACAAAATCCTTGCTCTCTCCCCAAAACCCATGTCTAGAAGCTCCAGAACATTGTCCATGAACTAGTAGGGTAAAGTCCCACATGTTAATCACCACATCAGTGGCATAATGCTAGTATTATAATAATAACATTAATTACATCCTATATTTTAAAATGAATTTTAAATTATTAAGAGAAAAGAATTATTTTGATGGTCTAGATTGTGTAGCATGTCTATTCCTCTTGGATTATATTCTCCAAAATTACAAAATCCTTCCTCAGGATGGTGGTGAAGTCATTCATTTAATTTGTTTCCAGGAACACTACTCAGAAGAGAAAGAAGGGAATATTCCTTGCGCGTGCGCGTGCGTGTGTGCCCATGTTTGACAATACCTGATTTTGCGTTGCCTTCCAGGCTACTACATGTACACCGAGGCCTCCCACATGGTGTATGGACAAAAAGCACAGCTCTTGTCCTGGCCTCTGAGAGGAGTCACCGGAAAACAGTGCTTGACCTTTTTCTACCACATGTATGGAGCAGGGACCGGCCTGCTGAGTGTTTATCTGAAGAGGGAAGGTGAGAGTGTAGAGTCCCTCTTATGGAGAAGACGAGGTGAACAGAGCATCTCCTGGCTTCGAGGGCTGATTGAATACAGTTGTGAGAGGCAGCACCAGGTAAGCCGGAAGAGACAAGAGCCAAGTGGTAAAAAGTGGTCCTGTAAGCTTCTGCTATTCTTTCTTCTTGCTACCTAAGAGAACGTTCTGTTCTTTTTCAGGGTCATAGATAAAGGCAGTACTTGTTTAAGAGTAAACATAATTAGTCTCTATTGATTAAATCTCAGCAGTGAATAGGAGATGAGGTGGGCAGAGTAAGCTTTGGGTATTTATTTGTAAAGTGATTTTTGCGACTTAGTGATGAAAGGGTGGCTATTTTTGTCTTGGCACATTCTGAGGGTCAAGTGCATTCTGTGTGTCCTGCATGTCTCTAAAACGGTCCTCTTTCCTTCCGAACATGGTATTACCTAATTAGTTGTCCCAGCTGCATCTTCCCCTCATCATTACCCACACGCAAGGGCTTCAGCTGCAAGCCTTCATTTAACAGAGTGTGTGGTCCAGAGGAAATGTTAAGCCTCTGTCTGCAATGACTTGGAAGAAGCTGAGAGTCCTGATCCTAAGTCCCGAGTCTCGTGTGCAATAGGAGACCTCTGCTCCACAGCATCCTGGTCATGAGCAAATCTGGGCAGCACCAGGGAAGAGCTTTTCACATTCCAGTCGGTGAGGTTGAGCAGCAATCTGGTCTAGAGGTGGGCAGGGGCCTCCTGGCAGCCACTGACTTCCCCTGCCTCCTCTGACCCAAAGCTCCAGAGAGCTCTGGGGAAATAACCTTCAGAGCCCGGGTGTTCCTGAAATTGCTCTGTAGAATTCTCAGCTCCAGCCTTCCACTAAAAGCGCTGCTTCCTCATCATCCTTGCTTCGGACTGATGAATATAGTCTTGGGTCGTCAGCACCCCTCAGCTTTAACCACTGGCTGCTTGGCTAAGCCCAAATCTTCCTGGGCAGAGGTCTTCACAATAAGGGCTTCATTTTACACCATCGTAACCACATGGAATATTCTTCAGATGTAAATGGGAAGGGACTGCAGAAGCCCAGGTGGGCCCGTCGGGGTGCTGCGTTCCTAAAGAACAAATGATAGAGGGAATGTAAGCCATTATCTGGGGATGGCCCTGTATCTTGGCATGGATAAAACTATCGAGAGATTGAGTGAAGAATAACAGATAGCCCCAGGAATGAAGTGGGTAGTGCTTTAATGTCTGTTACAGAAGGAAAGTGCATCATTCAGGAACTTACTAATATAACTGATCATCATTCTGAGATGGTAGATTAATTTCATTAGGCTCTTAGGGCACTCATACTGCTACCCTATTCACATGTTCTCAAAGTGTGGTCCTGAGGCCAGCAGCGATGCTTGAAATGCAAGTTCACCTAAAATGACATGTACCTAACATGCACAATCTTGGGCCCCACCTGGAACTACTGAACCAGACCTGAAGGGGAGGGCACCAGAAATCCGTGTCTTAGCAAGCCCTCCTGGTGATTCAGGTGCACGCTAAAGATGGAGCATCTCTGTCCCAGAGTAAGTGAATCTGAGTCTCTCGGGGGGAGCCTGAGCATTGACGTTTTTTTATAACTCCCAAATGTTGCTGATGCACAAGGGTTCTGGGATTTGAGTTCAAGAGAACAGGTGGCTTCTCAGCATCTAAACCCAAGGAGTTGAATCCAAGGCCTTGAATATACTAGACTTGATGGGTAGATGGTTGTTTGAAATGGTTTTTTGATCCCAAAGTAATTAGGCGTCTCGGGTAGCATCTTGAGGTGTTCAAGTTCAAAGGGTGCAGAATGGCCTGGGAGATTTTTAGCTCACAACCTGGAAAGAAGACTCCACACCATTCCCTTTGTCTTAAAATGGAACAGATAGGAATCTGCCATGAGGAATTTCCTTCTGGATTTAGTGATTCCATCAGGAATCCCAAATGACTATCTGGAGACCAGTCTGAACTAGTTTCTTCAAAACATCTTAGTGTCTAATAAAACACAGACACACCCATGCAAATGAACCCTCCATCTTCCCTGTGCCAGGCACTTACAGCACTGGGAGCTGTACGTAAGTTCTTCCAGTTGATCTTATAGCTCCTCTTTACAGATGGAGAAACTAAATGTCCAGCTGGTAAGTGGAAGGGTGAGAATTCAGTCCCAGATCTGACTGGTCCCAAAGTGTGTATCCCTAAGCCACGACTTTACACTTTCTCCTACCGTGGAAGCTCCAAAATATACTCATTCCCCTGGGTGTCATAAGCACTGGGTGATCTTGGGGAAATCTCATCCTCTCTCAGAGTGTTTCTATGTTTTCAAAATGGGGTAATAATTCCTGCCATGCTGACATCACAGAGTTAGAGGGTCAAATGAGATTATGTATGTGAAAAGGTTTAATATACTTTAAAGTCCCAAAGTATAAAAAGATGTTATTGTTTCTAAAAATATATTCCCTCCCAAATATCTTTGGTCTCTAATTCATGTCACCATGGCAGCCGTGGAATTCTCAATAGTTACATTGCCATCCAGACTGAGTTCCTAAAGTATGAGGCCAAAATATCTCATTTTTAATAAATATTTATTGACTGCTTGCTATTCTAAGCACTGGGGATACAGCAATGACCATAACATGTAAAGCTCTTCCTCTTTTAGTTGACATTCTAGGCGGGGAGAAACAGAAAATGTAAACCAAAAATATATAATGTACCATCAGGTGATAATAAGTGCTATGAAAAAAAAGTAGGTCAAGCTGATCAGGTAACGAGATCAAAGAAGTATCAGGGTGTAATCATGAAAGGCCTTGGACATAATGGTAGAGTTTGAAATTTATTCCAGAAGCAATGAGGAACCATCAGATGGCTTTAAGGTAATGCAATCTGGTTAATATTTTTAAACGATCACTCCAGCTACTACCTGGGGAGTAGACTGTAGGGAGGCAAGGAGACTTTGGGGCTACTGCAATAGTCCTGGCAGAAGGAGTGGTAGCTAGGGCTGTGTGCCAGACGTGAGATGCATCAGAAGCCCACAGGACTTATGTATGGCACGTGGGGCTTGAGAGAAAGAGGCATCAAGATGACTCCGTGGGTTTTGGCCTGAGCAACCTCTAGAATGGAGTTACCATTTACTGAGATGGGGAAGGCTTTAGGTGGGGGCATATCTGGAGGTGTGAGGGCAGTGTGCACAGGAGGGAAAGTAACAGGTGGGGTTTTTTGTACATGCAACATCTTCAATGTCTGTTAGACATCCACATGGGTATGTCAGGTAAGAGTAGGATGTGAGACTGGAGTTCAGGGAAAAGAACAAAGCTGGAGAAGTCAATGTGTGTGTCATGGGTGGGGGTGGGCGGGTGTAGATGACTTTCAGAGTGCTATAGCACTGCTGACATTTGAGTCATCCTGTAGGGGAGGTAAGTGGGTGGCCTCCTGATGACATTCCAGTCATCCGACCATCCTTGTAGAAGAAATGCATCAAGTGGCAAAATTTTAATCATGCTCCTTCCTCAGGGTTTAATAAAGTGCTAAGCCACACTTGACTTGCTATTGATCAAAAACACGAAGTGATTTTATTTCCTTTGGATTCCTTGCTTAATCTTTCCTCCTCTGCTCTCTCTGTTTTCCTCCCTGGGTTCTTTTAGTTTGATGCTATTGAAAGAAAGTGGTAGACAAATTCTTAGCTCATTGAAATATTTATATCATTTATATTGTTCGTTACACTGACTAACATTTAGTAGGAGTTATTATGTGCTGGGTACTCATCTAACACCACGTTTCCAAATTTTATTGTTCATGGTATGCTTAGTCTCATTAGTTTTTTCCTGGTGTCACTAATGCAAAAGTAATACATAAGGGTTTCATTTATTAAGTAGTTTTCCAAATAACTTAGTAAGTATTTATGTCCTAACAACTTAGTAGCCATTGGAAAAAAATAATAGTTAAATTGAAAGAAAAAATAAATTGTTATCTAGTTCTTAAGTAACCACGGTTATTTAATAATAGAATGTGTATCTGCAATACAAGGGGTAAATCATAATGGTATAAAATGGTTATCACTCAAGTATTAAGGAAATTCAAAGGAGAAAGTTGTATGAAATCAAGTGTTTGGCTCAGCTGCAGACTATTCTGAATATAATTCCATCAGGTAATTTGTTTATTATATTTCCATTGTAGACTTGGAAGTCAAAAACCAGATTTTAGTGATGTCCAGAGAACCAGAATGCTTATTAACTGCACTCCTATATCCTCCTATCTAGATGTGTTAGGACATTTTTCCCCTCTTCTAACTACTTATTTGGATTCTTGTTGGGATTGTGTCCTTAGAATTTTTAATAACGTTATTTTGCCCATTTCTGTCATTAAAGCTTCTTTGAGTCATTAATTTCAAGATAGTTTCATATGCTTATTAATTATCTACTTTATATTCTTTGATTTAATTTAAATCATAAACTAGTGCAATGGGAGTCATTTGTTTGTAAAATGAGTAGAGCAAATATGTCTTCTGGATCATTTTCATTACCCACGAGCCTCCCTGCAGTATTCAGTGGTTTATTAACCATTGTTGTTGGGGCAGCTTTAGAACTGGTAATGTAACCTCTTTTCCCTAGAATCTGAATATTTGATCAGTTATTTTCTTCTCAGGATCTAAATTTAGGGAACTGGTTCTCTCCTCCAGGGCTGTTCTTGGATATTATGGTATTTGACTTGATAAGTGAACCATTGTCCTTTTGGTAAACTTAATGATTATGCTTTGCTATTCATACATGGTCTCATCAGCCATGTTAAATTCTTCCACCTAGGGCGCCTGGGTGGCTCAGTTGGTTAAGCGACTGCCTTCGGCTCAGGTCATGATCCTGGAGTCCAGGGATCGCGTCCTGCATCGGGCTCCCTGCTCAGCGGGGGGTCTGCTTCTCCCTCTGACCCTCCCCCCTCTCATGCTCTCTATCTCATTCTCTCTCTCAAATAAATAAATGAAATCTTTAAAAAAAAAATTCTTCCACCTAGTATCGGTATCACTGTAGATTTATGGAGAGCCTAAGAAAGCTTAAACTTCTAGCCCTTGACTTTCATAGGCCCTGTGAATGCTGGGACCAGAATATTCTAGGTGGGGAGGGGAAACCAGGTCACCACCAGGAAGCATTTCTAGGTGAGCATTTCTGGGAAATTGACTAAAGAAATCTCAGAAGAAAGGGACCTAAATTTCTAAGGCTCTAGTAACTTGTTGTGAATTTCTTTAAAATCCCAAATAAGTATTCTCTTTTGTACCTAGATTTGAATATGTGATTTTGTATCTCTTTCCTTAAAGGAGCTTGAAAAACAGTCAAAGCTTCCAGACCCACACAGCCTGGATCTGCCTGACGAGTATTGGTTTTTTTGTTTTTGTTTTTGTTTATTTATTTTTTAAAAAATATTTTATTTAAATTCAATTTAGTTAACATACAGTGTTTTGTTCGTTTCAGAGGTAGAATTTAGTGATTCATGAGTTGCATACAACACCCAGTGCTCATTCCATCATGTGCCCTCCTTAGTGCCCATCACCCAGTTACCCCATGCCCTCACCTACCTCTCCTCCAGCAACCCTAGGTTTGTTCCCTATAGTTAAGAGTCTCTTATGCTTTGCTTCCCTTTCTGTTTGCATTTTATTTTTCCTTCCCTTCCCCTATGTTCATCTGTTTTGTTTCTTAAATTCCACATGAGTAAAATCACATGGTATCACAGAGAAAGTATGTCTTTCTCTGATTGACTTATTTCACTTAGTATAATACCCTCTTGTTCCACCCACGTCATTGCAAATGGTAAGATTTCATTCTTTTTGATGGCTGAGTAATATTCCTCTCTGTGTGTGTGTGTGTGTGTGTGTGTGTGTGTGTGTGTGTGTGTGTACCACATCTTCTTTATCCATTCATCTGTTGTTGGACATCTAGGCTCTTTCTATAGTTTGGCTATTGTGGACATTGCTGCTATAAATATTGGGGTGCACATATCCCTTTGGATCACTATGTATCCTTTGGATAAATACCTAGTAGTGCAATTGCTGGGTCATAGGGTAGCTCTCTTTTTAACTTTCTGGGGAACCTCCATACTGTTTTCCAGAGTGGCTGCACCAGCTTGCATTCCCACCAACAGTGCAAGAGGGTTCCCCTTTCTCCACATCCTCGCCAACACCTGTTGTTTCTTGTGTTGTTGATTTTAGCCATTCTGACTGGTGTGCAGTGATATCTCATTGTGGTTTTGATGAGTACTGTTTTGTCAGGATGACTCTCTTTCTAAATTCAAACTGCATTACTTTCCAGGTAATTTTTGAAGCCATTCGGGGAGTGTCTGTGAGAAGTGATATTGCCATTGATGATGTTAAATTCCAAGCCGGACCCTGCACAGGTAACAATGTTTTTCCCAATTATATCAACTTGATTGAAAGGGGATTTTGCCTCAGCCTCAAATCATAAGAATGCAAATTAAGTATTTTTCTACCATAAAAATAGAGAAAATTACTGTTGTCTCTTTTTTATTTGTCTTTCCTGACAGAAATGGAAGATTTAACTCAGCAATCATCAGGATATTCTGAGGATTTAAACGAAATTGAGTTTTAAGAAATGATCTGAATTGGATCAAGTAAACAAGAGCCATACCTCTCTTCCATCGAAACGAAAGCAAAACAAATGAATACTGGACAGTCTTATAACCATTTCATAAGTTATAAAATGACTTCACAGCACAGCACTCTTTTTCATTACTTTTGCAAAAAATACTGACTCAGGGCTTTTTGTTTTGTTTTGTTTTGTTTTGTTTCTTTTCTGCGTATGACAACTGTTATGAAAGTACAGGCTGTTGATTTTGCAAAGATCACTCATCTTAATTTTGGTTCCAGTTAAAAATGCAAATGTACTGTATTGCAGTCATTTTAAAGTATGCAAATGAAGGGCACAAGCAAAATGAGATGTGCTCATTTAACTGTGCATTCAGTGAATGTATTGGGAGGAGACTAAGTCTTGCAGGTTTCTTTTTGAATTTCAAGCATCATTAATTATTTTTAAAGTAATAATGTGAGGTGTCACTGGTACCTGCAGAATGAATGCAGTGTTTTCATGGTAACAAGTCAGTCTAAGAAAATAAAATCTTATTGCCTATGTTTTATTCATAGAAAGGGAGTATTAATTTTTTTGGAATATTAATTTTTAAATATTTTTACTATATGTGATAACAAAGGATCTTTCCACGAATGTCCCAGGGTAAGTCAGTATTAATTAATGCTGCATTACAAGGCAATGCTACTTTCTTTTTCCCCCCTTTGAACTCCTTTGAAAGTCACTCTGAACACATGGATTAGAAATTGCACTCTTTTTTTGTAAAGCAAGCTTGAAAATGTTTATGGACATACACCCAAAAATTTTTAGGATATGTTAAGCAATTTTACCGGGTTTTTTTTTTTATAATAAATGGTTTGGTAAGGTTTTGAGTAATATGAATTCAAGCAGATATACTAAACTACTGCTTTTTATTTACATGTTTAGAAAATTGTATATACATACTTGCATACCCAAACAGCTTTTATAAGATTACCTAATAAAAGGTAATTTGAAAATCTTTTCACTAGCAATTAACTCATTTCTACATTATTTTTCTTGTTCAGGAGATCTCCAGGGGCACCTGGGTGGCTCAGTCGTTAAGCGTCTGCCTTCGGCTCAGGTCATGGTCCCAGGGTCCTGGGATCGAGCCCCGCATCGGGCTCCCTGTGCAGGAAGCCTGCTTCTCCCTCTCCCACTCCCCCTGCTTGTGTTGCCTCTCTCACTGTGTCTCCCTCTGTCAAATAAATAAATAAAATCTTTAAAAAAAAAAAAAAAAAGAAAGACGAAGATCTCCAGTACACAACTGCAAATTCTAATTTGAATTGCTACTCTGCCACAGTTAAGTTCTTCTTAGGCCTTCTATTAGTGATATAAACACGGCATACATTGATACAATAATTAATTTTTAAAGTGTTTTATTTTTGTATAAGCTAACTTAATTTTTCACCTTTTATTAGAATATGAACGCTATGAGGATAGGGATTCTTGCATGTTTTGTTTACCTTTGTAGTCTCAGTACCCATAACAATGTCTGGTATGTAGTAGGTGTTCAACATATAAATACTTGTTGAATGAATGAATGAATGAATGAATGAATTTAACACTCCTTACATCCTCCAAATTGGAGATATTATTATCCCTTTTTACAGAGGAAGAAACCAAGGCTCAGAAGAATGAACAAATTATTTAAGATTCCATAACTGTTCAGTGGAGGAACTTGGAGTCAGGTCTCTCTGACCCCAAGGTCCATACCTCTTCCTGCTTTTAATGGCCAAAACTCCATGGTTCTCACAGAGTTGGGTGGTATTCCTGCTCAAGAATGTCAAAACTCTCTGGGTGGGTGCCTGGCTGGCTCAGTTGTTAGAGCATGTGACTCTTGATCTCAGGGTTGTGAGTTTGAGCCCCACGTTGGGCATAGAGATTACTTAAAAAAAATGTCAAAACTCTTAAATTAATCTGTAAAGAGTAGTATACTTCCCTGAAGACCACATTACTTGGAAAACAAAAAACGAGACTCAGCTATTCAAAATAAACATCCCAAGGTTTATGGAGAAAATAAAATAAACTTCTATAGTAAAGCAAAATTTTGCAAATCAAATCCCTAAATAGAGTTGAAATATTGAGGAAGATTTCAAGATGTGAACCAACTCAACAGTATGCTAGACATTATAATTTCCTCACCCTGTTATTCCTGTCCAGAGCTTAGTTGTATTTGCTGAATAAAGAAATAAAAATTGTGTCTCTAGGACCTAACATAATATCTCATGCATAGCAAGGGGTTTATAATATGTAGTGACTAAAGTCATTCACCAGCCTCCTTGCTTATGGATTGCATAAATCCATCATAAAAATCAGAGCTAACATCTATTGAATACTTACTATCTTCAGACATTATTCAAAGAGCTTTATATGAATTCACTCATTTAATCCTGATAACAACCCATGAAGTAGATCTAGTGATAGTTCCATTTTATAAATAGAGAAACTGAATTTGTCCAAGTTCAGCAGCTGGTGTAGGGCTTAGGTTTGAACCTGGTGTGTTTCCCTGGGAAACCCGTGTACATCTTCTGCTTTTCTCTTTCCAGAGGGTTCCCCTTCCTCATCACTGCCTCCTGAACTCGCCCGCTCTCCTGCCAACTCCACCCCCAATACCAAATTAAACCGTAGGCAGAGGTTCCAAGTTTCTCTCACTCCAGAGGATTTATTGGCTACCAAAATTGCTCCAAAGGTTGCCAAACCAGAAATAGTACTGGTGCAGCTACTCTGGAAAACAGTAGGGAGGCTCCTCAAAAAGTTAAAAATAGAACTACCCAACAACCCAGCAATTGCACTACTAGGTGTTTAGCTAAGGGATACATAGTGATCCGAAGGGGCACACGCAACCTGATGTTTATAGCAGCAATGTCCGCAATAGCCAAACTATGGAAAGAGCCCAAATGTCCATCGACAGATGAATGGATAAAGAAGTGGTGTATATATGCAGTGGAATATTACTCAGGCATCAAAAAGAATGAAATCTTGCCATTTGCAATGAGGTGGATGGAACTAGAGAGTATTAGGCTAAACAAAATAAGTCAGAGAAAAACAAATACTATAGGATTTCACTTATATGTGGAATTAAAGAAACAAAACAGATGAACATAGGGGAAGGAGGGAAAAAGAGAGAGGTAAGTAAACCATAAGAGACTCAACAATAGAGAACAAACTGAGGGTTGGTGGAGGGAGGTGGATGGGGGGATGGGCTAAATGGGTGATGGGCATTAAGGAGGACACTTGTGATGAGTGCTGGGTGTTGTATGTAAGTGATAAATCACTAAATTCTACTCCGAAAGCCAATTTTACCGTATATATTAGTTAACTAGAATTTAAATAAAAACTTGAAATTAAAAATAAATAAATACTACTTGGGACACCAGCTTTGGGAATTTGGGGCGAAAATGTGAGGGTTGGCAACTGGTTATTAAGTTAGGGCAGAAAGGAAAGAGGTAATTGTTACCAGTTGTTAAGAAACAACATGTAGTTCATACACGAGGAGAGAGGAGGTAGAAGGTAAGGGGATTAATTTACCCCTCCTCATTTAACTTCCTTTTGGCAGGATTCACTCTTTGGATGCTTCTCTTCCTTTGCAGGTTGCTGTTGCCATTCATTTTAACTATCTCGGCTGGATGAAAATATGAAAGGCTAGTTAGCACGATATAGTTTCCTCGGGTTTAGAAATGCCCTCGCAGAAGGCATGCTAGCTAATTGGTACCGCTTGACAATTTAAGCACAGTATTTGCATTTACTTTAACTCTTACCTAAACACACAAGTGCTTCAAAGACAAACTACTTTTTCCACACAGGTCGCCTTCTCTCCTACAATTTGCTATCTGGGTTGGAGAGTATGTGTAGAAGGAAGTGCAGGAGAAGATAGGGCCTCTGATGCAAGGTCTGGTTTAATGTGGAAGAAGAAAAGGTTCAGCCAAGATTTGGTGACAGGGGCTCCTGGGCGACTCAGTTGGTTGCTTAAGTGTCCTACTCTTGGTTTCGGCTCAGGTCATGGTCTCAGGGTGTCCCAGAGAAAATCCTGGCCTTGCCACTTACTAGCTTCAGGACTGGGGGCAAGTCACTTACACCCTCTCTGATCCCTATTATTAGTCTGCAAAATGGGGCAGACTACTCCTTGTCTCTACTTCTTTGGGTGTCTGTAAAGATGAAATGAAAGTGACACCTAAAAGCACTTAGTGTCTGACACGCAAAAGCCATCCTAGTTTATATTAGAAGGTTTGCGTGAATTTTTTTTTGATAAATCGCAGTTATTTTTAATGTATTCTTTCTCTACAAAGGAATTGTGAGTTTATAGTGCCATCTTAAGGAGAAAGCAACCATAGAATCTTGTCATGTTATCACGTTCTCCTTTTGTACTAACAATGCTAGGCTCATTTTAACCAGCAGCTGGGCAGTGGCTTTCCCTTTGCTCTTCCTACTCCAACTGCTGTTAGTGGTTCTTCAGGGCTGCTCACCCTGTATATATATATACACCCTAGCAAAAGTTATCATGCTAAACCTAAATTCTTGTTTTTATGGCCATCTCCTCAAAAATGGTCGCTTTTCCAATTTTGTGCCCCCAACTGCCTACCATACTCAACAAATATTTCTGGAGTAAAGAAACAAATGCTCAATTAAAAACATTTAGTTTAATACAAATATGTATGTGGATTTCAAGAATCACAAGGGATATAAAGATTCTCGTTCATCCATCAACATTTCATGGTCTGGAAATCCACACTCTAAAAATTTAACATGAATATGTGTCCCTGGCCAATGAGGATCCTTGGGGCAACTGGTAAAAACAACTTTAAATCTTCTTTAGAGGGCCATGACTCTCAACCCAGGCTCACATATTTCCCCATATATAAAACTACACAGAAAAAGGACTCCCAATCCAAAATTACAACACATTTGGTCAGCTGTCAACAGCAGAATTAGATACCCAAGACTTCACGTGATGAATTTTTTTGATAGATACTTTAAAATAACGATTTTAAAAATAGACACCAAAAAAAAATAAGCATTGAACACATAAAAGGCAATATGCTATGAAAAAATGAGCAGGCAGAATGATTTTAAAGGGAACCAAATAGAACTTCTGCACATGAAAAATATAGTCATTAAAATTAAAAATTCAATGGAAGAGGCAAATATCTAATTAGACGTACCTAACAGGAGAGAACTGGTGGACTAGAATATAAGATAAGAAACATGAATACAATACAGAGAGAGAAAGAAATGAAAAATACGAGGGAGGCAGAGAATGAGAGCATCCAGGGTATTATCGTAAGAGTTACCGAAAGAGAGAATGGGGGGAGGGAAGATTCAAAGGTAGAACATTTGAGACAGTTTCAGAATTGGTTATGGATAAAAATGTTTAAAATCAGTAAGTCTAACAAACTCTGAGCAATATAAGTGAAAATAAATCCACACCTAGATCCATCATTATGAAATACCAAAGGCAGAGAGATTTCAAATGCAACCAGAAGACAGATGAATTACAGAGGAATAAAAATTAAATGAAATCAAACTTCTCAATAATGAGGAAAGTGTGAAGATAGTGGAATAATACCTTTAACATGTTGAGAGAAAATCACGTCACCTGGGAATTTTATCATTCGGAAGAACAAAATCACGACATTTTCAGATAAACAAGGAAGAAATCGTGTTTTTCGTACGTATGTGTGTATAGATATGCATGAATATGTTCATATACAGATATTCCTCAACTTACGATGGGCCTATGCCCCAACAAACCCGTTGTAAGTTGAAAATATCATAATTCGAAAATGCATTTAATACACCTAACTGACTGATCATCATAGCTTAGCCTAACCACCTCAACGATGCTCAGAACACTCTCATTAGCCTACAGTTGGACAAAATCATCTGAAATCAATCTCCCAGGCTACAGAGCAGGGTGAAGAGGAGAGGACGAGGGACATAGTGGGGCAAGCAGAAAAAATACAGCACAGAATCTTTAAATCTCCTAGTGCATTTTCTCTCTCTTTTTCTTTTTCTTTTTTTTTTTTAAAGATTTTATTTATTTATTTGAGACAGAGAGAATGAGAGAGAGAGAGCACATGAGATGGGGGAGGGTCAGAGGGAGAAGCAGGCTCCCTGCCGAGCAGGGAGCCCGATGCGGGACTCGATCCAGGGACTCCAGGATCATGACCTGAGCCGAAGGCAGTCGCTTAACCAACTGAGCCACCCAGGCGCCCTCTCTCTCTTTTTCTTAAAAATTTTATTTATTTATTTGAGAGAGAGAGTGAGATCACAAGCAGGGAGGAAGGGTAGAAGGAGAAGCAGACTCCCTGCCAAGCAAGGAGCCCAACGTGGGACTCAATCCCAGGACCCTGAGATCACAACCTGAGCCAAAGGCAGACAGTTAAGGGACTGAGCCACCCAGGTGCCCCGCCACCCCCACCCCCCTGCATCTGTCTTTTGATCTTAATGAGAAGGAATAGGAAGTTTCTCCATTAGTTAGCATGTGTGCTCCAGGTTTCTGATAAGTAGCATCTATCAAGTTCAAAAACTTCAGTGCCATTCATAGTTTTCTAAGAACTTATTACAAATACACATTGAACTTCATCAGACGCTTCTTTGCATATGTTGAGATAATAAGATTTTTCCCCTTTAATCTTTTAACATAGTGAATTACATGGATACATTGTAGATTCTTTTTTTCTAATTTAGCAATGTCTAACTTTTTATGTCTGACTCTTGATTTTGGCTGAGGTTTTGATCTCAGGGTTGTGAGACTGAGCACCACATCAGGCTCTGCATTGGACGTAGAGCCTGCTTGAGACTCTCTCTCTCTCTCTCTCCCTCTGCCCTTCCCACCCCACGCTCATGCACATGCAGTTGCATGTGCACACTCTCTCTCTCTCAAAGAAAAAGTCATACAGAGGAAATCATTGTATATATATCCATCTGTAATTTGTCTTTTTTGCTCAAAATTATGTTTTTGAGATTCAGCAATCTTGAATTTCTAGCTGTAGTTAATCCATTTTCCCTGTGGTATGATATTCCATGAAATGATTATACTGTGATTTATTAATTCATCCTACCATTGATGAATATTGAAGTTGGTTCTAGATTTTTGCTATTGTGACAATGGTGCTAAAATATTTCTCGTACAAGTACCCAGGTACCCATGTGAAAGACTATCTTTGGGTTGCCTCTCTGACGTGAATTTCTGGTTTGTATGATAGGTACACTATACTAAATGAGGGAAAACTGCTTCCCAACTGGCAGTTCTAATCTACACAACTCTTACCAGTATAGATGAGTGCCAAAAACATGCAAATGTCAGATTTTAATTTTTGCCCATCTGGTAATTAGGAAATTGCATTTCATTGAAGTTTTAATTTGCATTTCTCTAATTATGAATTAAATTGAGCATCTTATCATATGTTCTATGACCATTCATGTTTCACCTTGTGCAAAATGCCTATTTATTTTGCCCATTTTTCTAGTGAGCTGTGTATCTTCTTCTTACAGATTCATAGGAATTCTCTTAATATTCCAGATACTAAGCTTCTGTTTATTTTAAATGTTGTAAATATCTTTTTTTTCTACTATGTGGCTTCTCCCTCCCTGCTCATATTGTGAATTTGATTTATGAAAGGTCTTAGTTTTTAATATGTATGAATTAATAATCTTTTTATTTTCTTTATGATTTATACATTTTTTTTTTTTTTTGTCTTAAGAAACTCTTTCCTACCCTGTGTTTTTAAAGATATTCCCATATGGTTTCTCCTAAAAAAAGTAAACTTTTGTCTATTCCCTTTAGGCGTTTGATTTCTCTGGAATTATACCCAGCCAACTTGCCAGGCTCTCTATTATTTCTCAGAACAGACTCTATATTTACATTCACTTCCTACCACTGCTGCAACAAATTACCATGCTTTTTGTGGCACAAAAGAACACATTCATTATCTCATAATTCTGGAAGTCAGAGTCCTGAAAATGAGTCTCATGGAGCTAAAATGAAGGTTTCGGCAGGGATGTGTTCTTTCTGGAGGCTCTAGCAGAAAATCCGTTTCTTGCCTTTTCCAGCTTTTAGAGTAGCTTCCCGCGTTCCTTGGCTTCCCGCATTCCTTAGCCGCCCTCCAGCTCTGTTCTCCCTCTAACATCTGCTTTCATTTTCACGTCCCCTCTGATCCTGACTGTCCTGACTCTCTCTTTTAAGGACGCTCATGATTATATGGGTCCTCCTGGATGACCCAGGATAATCACCCCATCTCAAGCTCCTTACCTCAATCACGGCTATAAATTCCCTCTTGCCATGTGGGGTAACCTATTCACAAGTCCCAGGGAATACGATGTGGGCATCTTTGGGGAGCCATTATGCTGCCTACAGCAATTCTCTTTTGCTGTTAGGTCAGATTTCTTAATAAAGCCAGTCTTGGTTTTCCTTTTTTAACTTCTCTATCTGTTCAATTTTCCTAACTGAATTAGGAGGTTAGGATCTCCAACATAGTGCCTCAATAGAAGAAGTAATAGAATCGTCCTTGACTTGTTCCAGAATTTAAAATAATATTTTTAAACATCCCATCATTGGACATGAGTTTGCTAAAGGGTTCTGGAGTCACCGTTTCCTGGTTAAAGGGAGTTTTCTTCTACTCGTATTTTCCTAGAAATTTCGACCATGAATGTGTGTTGAAAACAATTGAATGCTTCTTTTTCTGCTTTGATCTTTGTCCCATAATCTTTTAATATGAAGAATCATAGTGATTTATTTGATTTGCTAGTATTTAATCAACCTTGAATTCCTGTGACAAACCCAAATATGTCATGATATATTTACTTTTATTAACATGGCTATGTATTTGCGCATATGTCCATGAGTAAGATAGATAGGAAATTTTCATTGCCATTAATTTTCCAAGAAGTTTGGGGATTTACACATGGTGAGACTCATAAGAGGAGCCGGAAAGTCTTCCTTCTTTTTCTATACTCACAAAGTGTGGGTAGGATTTGAGCGGAGCTTCTCAACCTGGGGCGGGCGGAGGAGAGGGGGCAATTTTACCCCTTAGGAAACATTTACCAATGTCTGGAGACATTTTTTGCTGTCGAATCTGGAGAGGTGCTACTGACTCTTAGTGGGTAGAGGCCAAGGATGCTGTTGACTATCCTACAACGCACAGGACAACTGCCTCCTCTTTCCTCAAAAAGAAATTTATCTTACCCAAATGTCAGTAGTGCTCAAGTTGGGGTTTCTTCTCATTCTGGAATAAATGATTACTATCCTGATTTGTAATTTTGTGTTTTTTTCAGAGGGGCTTCAAAACTTAGGTAAGCTTCAGGGCCCCCACAGAACCTGGATCCTGTGGGAAAAAGAGAGACCACTGTGTAGAGGACAGGGGTGTGTGTGTAAGAGAGAGCAACAGACAGCGAATAGCTATTGAGCCAAAGTCAATACTGGAGAGAGATGGACAAAAGAGAGAAATTTTGTTTTGACATAATTCTCAAACAATCAGTTACTAGAAATTGGCCGCATGTAATAATGTCAAGAAACTGAAGGAAAGTAATTAGTGTGGTATATAGTCTAGCAATTTTAATTCTTGGTATCTATCCTAGAGAAATGCTAGCACCTGTACACAAAGACATGTTTGAGGATGTTCCCTGAAGCAATGTTTGTAAAAATGAAAAATTGGAAGCAATCTATATGTCAAGTCTGTAGAGTAATGGATAAAGTGAAATATAGTCATACAAAAACCCTACAGCAGTTAAAAAGGAACAAGTTTTATCTATGTGTCACCATGGATATATCTCAAAAATACATTTTTGCATGAAAAACAAAATTGCATAACTATTCTTACCGTATTTTATTTATTTTTATTATGTTCAATTAGCCACTTGTATATTAATGTTAATACATTTATATGCATGCATGTAATATATTATGTCTTTACATAACACATTTATGTAATGTAGATAAAATGCATGTAAATATAAAAATGGCCTTAAAGGACATTACATTACACACTGAACATGTGTATAGGGCAGTTAGCTCTGGGGAATAAGAGACACAGCAGCAAGATTGAGGAAAAGATGTCAAATGCACACTAATTTGATCTGTGTTGTTCTAATTTTTAAGAGGAGAATGTATGCATGTGTTTCATGTGTAATTGTTTAAGAAGTAGGTAATAGAAAAAAAGACGATAAAACCATGCCTAATTGTTAACAGTGTTAATTCCTTTTTTTTTTTAATGTTTTGAAAACACCTTTAATCAATCCCTTTTGGATATTTAAGTTAATTCTAGTATTCTGTTGAAATAAAACATGCTCTGATGAACATCTCATCTTCCCATCTCTGAATATTTGCTTAGGGTAAATTCATAAAAGGAAAATACTGACTCAAGAGGCATGAACAATTTTGGTGCTTTCATCTATATTTCTAGATTATACCAAAAAAACTTGCTGAACTGATTTCCTCTAACATCAGCAATTTTCCTTTTGGTGCCAGAATGACAATTTTGTTCATCTTTCACCAACATTGGATGAAAGATTATCATTTTCAATTTTTGACTAATTTGAAAGGCTAATTTTATATTTGCTTTGTAATAATTTGCACTTTTTTATACTTTGTGTGAATATTTTCAAATATTTGTGGCCATTTTAGCTCATTTTGTGATATTGCTTGTTTTGTTTTTCTTTTCAAATTTTTATTTAAATTCTAGTTAGTTAACATACAGTGCAATATTGGTTTCAGGAGTAGAATTCAATGATTCATCACTTACATACAACACCCAGTGCTCCTCATAACAAGTTCCCTCCTTAATGCCCATCACCATTTAGCCCATCCACCAACCACCTCCCTCCATTAACCCTCAGTTTGTTCTCTATCTCTGAGAGTCTCTTATGGTTTGTTTCCCTTTTATCTCCCCCCCCCATATGTTCAATTGTTTTGTTTCCTCAATTCCACATATGAGTAAAAGCATATGGTACTTGCCTTTCTCTGACTGACTTATTTTGCTTAGCATAATGCCCTCTAGCTCCATCCATGTCGTTGCAAATGGCAAGATTTCATTCTTTTTGATGGCTGAGTAATATTCCACTGTGTGTGTGTGTGTGTGTGTGTGTGTGTGTGTGTGTGTACACACCACATCTTCTTTATCCATTCATCAGTCAAAGGACATTTTGGGCTCTTTCCATAGTTTGGCTATTGTTGATAATGCTGCTATAAACATCAGGGTGCATATACCCCACTGACTCAGTATTTTTGTATCCTTTGGGTAAGTACTTAGTAGTGCAATTGGTGGATCATGGGGAAGTTCTATTTTTAACTTTTGAGGACCCTCCACAACAGTGTTCATTCTTTTTTAAAGATTTATTCATTTATTTTAGAGAGCAAGAGAGCAAGCGTGAGTGGGTTTGGGGCAGAGGGAGACAATCTCAAGTAGACTCCCCAACAAGCGTGGAGCTGGACTCAGTGCTCAATCCCATGACCCATGAGATCATGACCTGGAGCTGAATGCATGAGTCCAAAGCCTAATTGACTGAGCCACCCAGGTGTTCCTGTTAATTCTTGATTGTAGGAATATGCATACATGGTTGTTGGTTTCTGTTTTGTGTTTTGGGGGTTTTCAAAATTCATAAAATAATAACAAAAACACAAATGCAATTTCAATTATAAAAAGAATGTTATGGCTACCAATCAAAACGGTAGAAGTGAGAACTTAAAATCAACAAGTTCATGGGAGAGTTTACTTTATACTTTATGGAGCTGATTTCAAAAGATTTAGCATGGTTCTGACAGTTACCAACTTTCTTTCTTTTGGGAAGCATCACAGTGTGAGGGAAAACACTCGCTCTCCCCTGAGATACCTCTGACCTAGCCTGGGCAAGGAGGACTATCAGTTCATTTTGCAAGGACTGGCAGAGAGGATTGCTCACAGTGCTTTAGCACCTTGTTCCTGATCTTTCTGAAATTGAAGGTAAATTCCTTCTGGAGCAATTTAATAACTGTTTTCCCATTTCATATCCTCAAAAGAAATGAAGGCACATTTAGCTATAGACATTCTATCGTGACACTTTACAAAGAACGTTTGAAACCTGATATTAATTCCTAATAATTTTTTCAATCTTTCAGTTGGTTTTTATGTCCGAGAGATGGAAATTTGAGAAAGATGCAAATCTGTTGAGATATTGATCCAGAATATAAAAATGAATTATGAAAAAGTCCTTAGAACAGTATCTGGTATATGGTACATGCTCTTAGTATCAGCTATTAATAATACTATAGCTATTACTCCAACCAATTCCAAGACTACTGCCACCATGGTAAGAAGCAGATGTTTTTATTATTTGTAGCTTTTTTGGGGGGCGCCTGGGTGGCTCAGTCATTAAGCATCTGCCTTCGGCTCAGGTCATGATCCCGGGGTCCTGGGATCGAGCCCCGCATCGGGCTCCCTGCTCAGCGGGGAGTCTGCTTCTCCCTCTCCCTCTGCTCCTCCCCCCTGCTTGTGCTCTCTCTCGCTCTCTCTCTCAAATCAATAAACAAAATCTTTTTAAGAAAATAAGGCTTTTCTATGATGTTAGAAACAACTTTTTTTTAAGTAAAAACTTTAGAGATAAAGCATCCTTATTTCTAGCAGAAGCTTGCTGTATGAGGTGTTAGTTCCCCTGGGGGAAGAGGGTTCATTCTCCTCAGAACCCCTCATCCCTCCTTACATCTTCCCTGTTCTTTTTTTTTTGGAGAGAGAGTGCGCACAGGTGCGGGTGGGGAAGGGGCGGAGGGGGAGGGAATGGGAGAGACACTCAAGCAGACTCCTGCTGAGTGCAGAGCCAGACCCGGGGCTTGATCTCACGACCCTGAGATCAATACCTGAGCTGAAGAGTTGGCCGCTTAACCAAATGAGCCCTCCAGGTGCCCCTCCCCAACTGTTCTTTAACAAGGTTAATTAGAAAGTGTTGGTGTGAGGCATTGGGGAAAAGAGGTTGTTTCTGGGTGCCAAGAAGATCAGTTTTAGCCTCTTTTTCCCTCCTTTCCAAACCATGAGGGCTCACTTTTCCACTTTATGAATTTGCCAAAAGCAAAAGCAGTATTTCCTCTCACTTGGTATATAAATGAGAGGAGATCATCCCTGTTATCCTGTAAGGCTTCTTACCAGAACTGGAGGAGTAAACCGTCTTAGTCATCGGTGGCCTCGGCACGGTCCTAGTCCGTGTATCTTGCCCCACCTTCTTGTACCATTATCAAGGGCTTGCGGAGTAAAGCTAAGAACAACAACACCGAAGATAGCATTCCAAGGGTCAGGTGGAATATATTTACAATCCTCGACCCTGCCCCTTTCTCCTGGTTTTTGTTTGTAGCAGTTTTAAAGTTTCTGGAGCACTATAAGGCCATCACTCAAAATAGCCCCTGGTGACTTACTCCTTGGTGAGTAGTTTAAATACAATTGCTCGGCTGCATCTATTAGCTAGCAAAAAACGGCGTGATGAACTCCCCTGATGAGTGGACTTCCAATCCTGGAAGTGTAGATTTAGCTCTTGTGGCTCACTCACTCATTCACAAGCATCAGGTTCCTGTTAATTGATATTCTATTTCCAGAGACCATCTCCGTCTGCCTCTCTACCCTCACCCGTTTCGCGACAGTGTTCACTAGTGGAATTAAAGAAACCAGGTGTGACAAGATATATGTGTATACTTTAATGGGTGCACGAAATTATTAAAGAATGATAAGCACGGAGCTAGTATAGTCAGCCAGAGCATCCCTGGTTCATGCTAACGTCCAGTCATAGAGTCCAACAAAAAAGAAATATTTAAATCAATTATACTATATCTGCTTGATGGAATACTATATGGTTACTTAAAACTATGTCACGGAGGGGCGCCTGGGTGGCTCAGTTGGTTAAGCGACTGCCTTCGGCTCAGGTCATGATCCTGGAGTCCCTGGATCGAGTCCCGCATCGGGCTCCCTGCTCGGCGGGGAGTCTGCTTCTCCCTCTGACCCTCCCCCCTCTCATGTGCTCTCTCATTCTCTCTCAAATAAATAAATAAAATCTTTAAAAAAAAAAAAACTATGTCACGGAAAAATATTTAATGGCATGGAAATACATTCATATTATTGAGAAAAAGAGGGTTATATATATGTATATATATATATATACATACACACACACACAATAATATAATTTGTGCGGCATCATCCTGGTTTTTTCTGCGGGGTGGGGGGGCAACAAAAGGAGCATATCATACATACACAAGGAAAAAAGATAAAACATACACCCAAACCCTAACAGTGATTAGTTTGGGTAGAGGAATTAGGAGTAACCTTTCGCTTTGTGTATGTTTTTTCTGCGTGCTCCCAAATTTTCTATACTTAACATGCATTGGTTTTGTAATTAGAAGCAAAAGCAATAGTATTTTCCTTTTTAAAAGGTGGTGGCACCAGCCAGAATGGCAAAAATTAACAAGACAGGAAACAACAAATGTTGGCGAGGATGTGGAGAAAGGTGAACCCTTTTACACTGTTGGTGGGAATGCAAGCTGGTACAGCCAATCTGGAAAACAGTGTGGAGGTTTCTCAAAAAGTTAAAAATAGATCCACCCTACCACCCAGCAATTGCACTACTAGGTATTTACCCCAAAGATACAGATGTAGTGAAAAGAAGGGGCACATGCACCCCAATGTTCATAGCAGTAATATCCACAATAGCCAAACTGTGGAAGAAGCCGAGATACCCTTCAACCGACGAATGGATAAAGAAGTTGTGGTTCATATATACAATGGGAATACTACTCAGCCATCAGAAAGGATGAATACCTACCATTTGCATCGACATGGATGGAGCTGGAGGGGATTATGCTAAGTGAAGTAAGTCAAGTAGAGAAAGACAATTATCATATGGTTTCCCTCATATGTGGAACATAAGGAATAGTGAGTGCGAGGACCAAAGGGAAAGGGGTGGGGGGGAACTGAATGGGAGGAAATCAGAGAGGGAGCAAACCATGAGAGACTCTGGACTCCAGGAGAAAAACAGGGTTACAGAAGGGAGGGGGTGGGGGGATGGGGTACCAGGGTGATGGGTATTAAGGAGGGCACGTGTGGTGATGAGCACTGGGTGTTATACACAACTAATGAATCACTGAACACTACACCAAAAACTAATGATGTATTATATGTTGGCTACTTGAACATAATATTAAAAACCAAAATAAAATAAAATAAAATAAAAGGTGGTGGCAGAGTATGACTGGCTGGCTGTTTAGAAAAGAACTCTTAGGTTGTGTGCATTTGTGGGGTCATCTTAAGTTCAGGGACTCATTCTCAACTTTCAAGTTTATAAGCACAATTTGATTAATTCACTAAAGAACTAATAATGGTACAAAAATGGGTTCCTGCCCTCAACTACCATTACTCTGCCTATGTTATTTTTCCATTAGGATAGATTCCCCCAAATGTAATCATTTCTTCAAAGACTTTGACTCTTCTAAGGTTCTTGAAGTACGGTAACAAATTACTTTTCAAACAATTTGTCACAGTTAAATAAATAAAATCTTTAAAAAAAAAAAAAAAAAGGGACGCCTGGGTGGCTCAGTCAGTTAAGCGGCTGCCTTCGGCTCAGGTCATGATTCCGGGGTCCTGGATCGAGTCCCGCATCCGGCTCCCTGCTCTGCAGGGAGCCTGCTTCTCCCTCTGCCTCTGCCTCTCTCTGTCTTTCATGAATCAATAAATAAAATCTTAAAAAAAAAATTGTCACAGCATTGCAGGGAATGACAGTATAGCACCCTCCTAAGCACTGCCTATTTTAACAATTCTAAAATTATTCTTCTGTAATTTGTACTTTATTATTTATTTCTAGTAACCATGGCGAGTTCATATGCTTTTTCCTCATCCTATTTTCTTTGATAATAACCTTTAGAGAGCACTGATTCCACTTGTGTGAGAGGAAGACTCGGGCACCTGGGAAAGGAGCACTGGTCCACGAGTCAGGAGTCAGGGTTCTACTGCACCCGTTTTCTAAATGGCCTCCCCACTTCCACGCTTGACCCCCTCCAAACAGCAACCAGAGTAATTACTTAAAAACTTTAATCAGATGATGTCTCTCTCCTGCTTAAAACCATCCAACGGCTTCCCAGCGCTTTAAAAAGAAACAGATCTGCGGTGATGGGCAAGGCCGTGCTATGCAACAGTGCTTCCGCCCCCCTTCCGGGCCGCCACACCGGCCTTCCCTTTGTTCCTCAGACGTCCCACCTGCTCCCACTCCAGAGCTTCCGCCCTTGCCCCGAACGTTCTTTCCTCATTAACGCACTTGGTTCCTTCTCACTTAGGGGTTAGCTCAAACATCACCTCTTCCGACGGCCCTTCTGTGCCTCCCCCATCACACTGGTTCTTGTTTATTTTTTTCCCAGAGCGCCCAGCACAGCCTGGAATGATCCCGATCCTTTGTTGCTCCACTGGTTCTTTTTCTGTGTCCCACACCAGAAAGTAGGGGCTCAGAGCCGCATCCCTGCCTGGGGCCGTGTGTGCCCCGCCCCAGCCTCCTGTAGGTCAGGCATTAATTATTAGGTGCGGGAAGGAGGCGCTGCGGGAGCCTCGGTGCACCGCTTGCTCAAGGTTAACCAGATGCGCGTGACCAGGTTTAAGTGGAAGCACGCACGCACTGAAGCCGGCGCATTCTAGCTCGTGGATTTCTAGAAACCTCGGGGCAGGAAGCCTTAAAAGGGAAGGAGGGCGCGAAGGGGGCGGAGAGTCTCTGCCTGCAGAGTTTGTGTGGTGTCGCCTGTTCGCAAGTGGGAGCGCACAGAGAACTTAGCAGGACGCGGAAGACAGACGCGGGCACAGGGCCGTTACTAGAGGTTTCTTTTTGGGACACCGGGACGTGCTTGAAGGCAAATAGGGAGCCAACGGAGAAAAGAGCCGAAGACAGGCGAGTCCGGATCCGCTCGGGCGGTGTCCGGACAAGGCTGGTCGGACGTCGCCCGCCTGCGGCCCCAAGTGCCACCGCGAACGCCTCCCTCCGTCCTCTGGCGGGTCGGCTTCCTGGGAGCGCTGAAAGGGCTTTCAAAGTACTAGATGCAATGGACATCTTTTTCTGAGTTAAAAAAAAAAACCCAACTCTGGAAAAATGCACAAACGCTCAGAGAGGAAGGTCGGAGAGCCGCCTACCCGGAGGCCGTCGCCCGCCCCCGCCCGCGCCCGCGCCCGCGCCCGCGCCCGCGCCCCCGCCCCCGCCCGCGCTCGCGTCGCCCTCGGCGGCCCAGGCGCGGGGCTGAGGGGCGGGGCGGCCCGGTGACGCCGCCGGGCCGGGACTGCGCAGGCGCAGGGCGGGCTCGCGGGCGGGGTCGCGCGCCGGGTAGTTCGCGCGGGAGCCGGGCGCAGGGGCCCCGAGGCTGCAGGTCGGTGGGAACGGAAGCGCCTGTGGCGCGGCGGGGAAGCCAGGATGGCGACTCCGAGTAGGAAGACGTCGACCTCAAGCTCCCTGGTCTCCAAGAGAGCTCTCCCGAGGGATCCCTCGTCGGAGGTCTCGAGCAAGAGAAAGAGCTCGGCCCCTCCGGCGCCGCCGCCGCCACTGCCGCTGCAATCGTCCAGGCCTTTCGTGGAAGGCTCTATCGTCCGCATCGTGATGGAGAACTTCTTGTGAGTGGCCGGAGGCCGCGCCGCGGCGGGGAGGCGAGCGGGCCTGCGGGCGGGGGGCGCCGGCTGCGCGGGCGGGTGAGGGACGGGAGTGGATGTGCGCCTGGCCGCGGGCTCTGGCCGTGAATTCAAGCCGGGGTTACCGTGAGGATTGACGTCTGTGTTGGGCGGCTTAGGTGTGCGCCTGGTGTGCTGCGGGCTTTTTATTCATTCAGGCAACGTTTTCTGAAGGCGTCATGCGGCGGGCGGTGGACGCGGTGGGGAATAGGTTTGTGCCCGCTGGGGGTCACGGCCTACGGAGGGGGCACCTAGCCTGTAATTCACAAAAGTGCGGGCGCCGGAACTCGGGAGGAAGCAACAGTTAAATCAGAGTAGCCGGATGCTGTGGTAGATTCGTCAAGAGTAAGCAGTTGCTAGGTGGACAAAATGGTGAAGGTTGTCGCGGATGGAGGTGGAAATGTACAAGAAAATTAGACCTTCCTCTCAGTTGTGCCTCCCAGCGGACCCTTGACCCCTCCAAATCCAGCTTTCCCCCCTGCTTCCTTTTCTGTCTCTCCAGACAACTAATAATCATCATAATCGTTTTAGAATTTAGTAAATCTGTTTTAACACAAATACTGTGTATCTAGCACCTTACGGGGTTTTTTTGGTCAGGGTCTTTTTTTTTTTTTTTTTTTAAGCTTACACACGGTAGCTTAGGATAACAGAATTGTGGTAACAATACCAATGTTTTTTTCCTCCCCAGGTAGCTACCATGTGCCAGGTATCGAAGTAGATGCTTTATTTACACAATACTCTCATTCTCTCCTTATAACAACTCTTCATCTCTCTTGATGAGATGAGCTCAGAAAGGTTCATTTACCCATGTTTATACTGCTAATAAGTAGCTGAATTGCTGTTTGAATCCAGATCAGGAAAGAGAAATAAAATCAAATGAGTTACTTGCCATAATAAAATACATGTGTATATATATGTTTCAGGATGCCTTAGGGGCAAAAATGATGAAGTGTTTAATTTCATCCCTATGAGAAAGGGCTTTGTACAGGAGGTTTACCAAAGTCTTAAAAGAAGGGAAGAGCCCTGTAGATGAAGGAACTGCCTGAAACCGTTGTATTTAGGAAGGGTCTAGTATTGGAGTATGGGTAGAATGTAGGATGTGAGTGACTTGGACAGAGGGGATACTGAAGAGGTAGGCAGCTACTGAGGATCTGTGTTTTCTATGCTGAGGAATTCCAGTTTTATCCTGTCGGCAACCAGGATGCATTTTTTTTTTTTTTTTAAAGATTTTATTTGAGAGAGCGAGAGCATGAGAAGGGGGTGGGTCAGAAGGAGAAGCAGACTCCCTGCTGAGCAGGGAGCTGATGCGGGACTGGATCCTGGGACTCCAGGATCATGACCTGAGCCGGAGGCAGTCGCTTAACCAACTGAGCCACCCAGGCGCCCACCAGGATGCATTTTAAGCAGGGAATGACATGTGATTTCCATTTCACACTGGAAGCCGTGTGAAGGATGATTTAGAAAGGGTACAAGACTGGAGGCAAGAAGACTTTTTTACAACAATGAGAGATGATCGGAGTTTGAACCTAGGAGTAGCAGTGGGAAGTGGTGGAAAGAAGATTTGACAGGATCTGGCTACAGATTAGGAGGCCTGAAGGTAAGAGAGTTATGCAGTATTTACCTCAAGTTCTGTCTTGGCTCTTGGTCAGATGTCCTTTTCAGAAGAGGGAGCAATTTGGGGAGAGTAATAATAATAAATGCTTTTTGTATCCTGCGATTTGAAGTTTCCTATGGGGTGTCTAAAAAAGAGATCTTCCATAAGCAATATTTTTAAGGGTCCGGAAAATGCAAACAGGTGAGCGATTTGGAAGTCATGCATATAGGTGATTCTTGAAATTGCAGAAATGGTTGGGCTTGCCCAAAAGGAAATATAAATAGGGATAGAAGGCCAACTACGGAGTCCTGGAGGAATGCCAACATGTAAGGGTGAGCAGAAGAGGAGCTGGGACAGAGAAGGAACTGCTCAGGGAGGTAAGAGGATAACTGTGGGAGACTATTCTCTAAGAAGCCTAGGGGTAAAGTGTTTCAAAAATATTATCTGCTACATTGGAGTTGGATAACAGGACTGCGAAGAGCCTATTGCATTCTGCAATTAGGAATTCTTTTACCCTTTGAAGCAGGGTAAGCACAACATTTTGCAAGTCCTAGAAGAATGAATGAGGCTGCAAAGTGCAGAGCTACCCTGTTTATTTTCATGAGAGGACGTGGAGTTTTAAGAATGAGGGAGGAGGGGTGGGCTTAGAGAACCAAAGTGGCCTGAGAGTAGTTACTGGAAGAATTCCTAGGAGTGAACCAAGTCCAGTGGGATTGGGAATGGAGGGAGAGGTTTCTAGGCTGACAGAATAGCTTGTGCATAGGCTTGCAGAATAAATAACCTAAAGATAGTCAAGAAACTGAAAGAAGTTCATGATGGGTAGAATTTGGAGGTCTGATTAGAGAACGGGAAGGAGGTAGAAAGTAGAAAAAGATGGTCAAGAGTGAAATTCTGAAGAGTCCTATTTTTTCTTATTCTTTTTCTTAACGAGTGATCTCAGAATTGCATGCCTACCAACATGACTTGGTGACTGATTGGATGATGGGGGCCAGAGGGGAAGGAGGTGATAGAATCAAAGATGATGCAAAACTGGTGCCTAGGTTTCTGATTTGGGCAATGGGATGAATGATAATACTGTTCACTAAGAGACCACAAGAATGGTTTGGGATTAGAAAGATAGCGGGTTTAGTTTTGAATGTGGGAAATTTGAGGTGACTGCAACATCCAGATAGTGTTCTGGAAGTGGTAATTGCATGTGTAGGTCATGTGGGCTGACTTTCAGCACATAGATCCCACCAGAAGTCATGGAGAGTATATGAGATACCAGGCAAAGTACATGGAGAAGAAGGTGGGCATTTGACAACAGCTCTTTTCAGGAGGAGCTCAGAGAAAAGGAAACCCACAAAAAAGGGAATTCCTAATAAATATAGAGTCAGACCAACTAATTTTTTTTAAATGTGGAGGCTTTGTTTTGTTGTTTGCTTTGTTGGTGTGGGTTGGTTTTATTTTGTTTTTTGTTTGTTTGTTTTTTTTTTTTTTTTGGCAACTCTGTTGATATCTATGTGTATGTTATAGGCCGGGAATAATTCTTCCTCTTTGGTTTTATTGTTATCTTAAACATCAGTTACATCACTGTTTTAGTAAAACAGTGGCACAGAGATTTTACAGCAGGAAATTCAAAGAGTTGAAAAGAACGGGGCTTCATGTTTTGGAATTAAGTTCCAAGGCTGGTCATTTTCCAGATGCCTGAAGTTCCCAAACTAGTTTCGTTTTAACCATTATATTAAAAGTTTCTTTATGATCCAGCTTTTAACAGAACAAAGCATTTGAAAAGATAAAGTAGATAGATGCTGTGCTGAGATACGGGGTTGGAAACCTGTCAGAAAATACTTGTTTACTCCCTGTATTTACTTTTATTACCACATGGCATTTCAAATTAATTTTTCTTTGGGTACTGAAGTGGAAGTGTGCTTGGCTAAATTATTTACATACCTAGCAGATGAGTAGCAGGGTAACTTTTTATCAGGATATTATTTATGGGTTCTAATTCAGGGTATTTAGAGACAAAGTAGAGGATTATCTGAGTCCGTTTATTTCACATTTTGCCATAGTTGTCCTGGTGACTAATAAGGACGAGGTGCTATTGTTACAGACAGTTAATTAAAACTGCTGGATAGCAGGCAGCTTTCTGGTTTGAGAATGTTATGAAAGCGCTTGGTGATGATGCGTTCTTGTTTCTTCCCATGGAATAACATTTATTTGAACATGGACTAACAATGGATCTTTTGGCGAATCTCTGGCAGCATATTAAAAGAAATGGATTTTTAAGAAATTAATAATAAAATGAAACCATTGAGTTGATATCTTCAGTTTTTAATTAGAATAGGAATTTGGATTGTTTCAATTAGTAAAATGTGAGAAGTTGCTATTAAGCATTTTAATTCAAGAGAAATATAAATGTAAAATTCACAGATTTAGGATGAGCCATGGCTTCTCTTACATAAAAGTAAAAAAAAATTATTTGTGCAGTGGTTTTGATAAATTTTTTCATGTGTTCTAATTATTAAAAAGGAATAAATAATATCAAACTTTGCTTCATTCAACAGACTTCTATTTGAAAAGGGCCTATGAAATCTTCTTTTCCCACTGATACTCTAATTTCAGATATGCATTATTTTCTCATTTCTTCCATTGATTTTTTTCTCTAGTTTATTAACAGTGTATAAATACATTAAAATGTAAGGTCACCTGGCTTTGAAAGGAATTCAACGAAGCTTGTAGATAACGTAAGCAAGAATAAATATTTTTGTAAAGAAAATATTCTTATGTCTTAGTAATTTCATCTCTTTATAATTCAGAACGTATGATATCTGTGAAGTATCTCCTGGACCCCATCTGAATATGATTATTGGAGCTAACGGCACAGGAAAATCTAGCATCGTGTGTGCCATTTGTCTTGGATTAGCAGGCAAACCTGCTTTCATGGGACGGGCAGATAAGGTGAGTTAACATAAGTACTTAAAAAAAATTCAGAGTTGTGACTTGCTTTTAGTAACAGATCACTTTCTCTCATTTCCTTGGGTATAACAAAGATGTCGAGCTTGAATGTAAAGAATGAAGTTGGTAGGGAGAGCTGCTGGGAGGAGTTGCCATTTCTAGAAGTATTTTGGACTATATACCCAGAGAATTCTTCAAGTATATAACACTTAAAATTCTTAGGAAAGGTGTAAAATGTCGTCTTAAATGTATTGCTGGGCTTGTGGAAAGGTGAAGTAAATTTACCAAGGGCAGAAGCAAAATTGTGTGGATCCAAAGACTTAAGCAAGCTCTGGAGTTGTTTCCCCAGGGACATTTGCTTGCTTTGCACCCTGAAGGCATTTGGTTGCTCTGAATTGGGGATCCTGAGTAGGGGAAGGCTAGAAGATAAAACTAGAAGTCAAGCACTGTGTTAGTAGGAAAAATAACACTGCAGAATGGGATATAGGGTTACTTACTTACCTGATTGTTAGCTCTGAATATAGTGGAGAAAAAAAATCTTCCAGAGAATTACTATTTTTATTGAAAAATAATTGACATATATTATTAGTTACAGGTGTACAATATAGTCAATATTTGTATACATTATGAAATGGTCACCACAATAAGTCTAGTTGCTGTCTAGCACCATACAAAGTTGTTACAGTATTATTGACTGTAGTCCCTAAGCTGTATATTACATGCCTGTGACTTACTTTATAACTGGAAGATTGTACCTCTTAATCTCCTTCGTCTGTTTTGTCCACCCCCCCCTTCCCCCCCCTGCCAAAAATCAGTAATTTCTAGAGAATAAGGGTGTGGGGGGTAGATAAAGTAGAAAAAAGGAATGTAAAGAAAGTAATAAAGATATGTTAGATGGTGGTCAAAACAACCCTGAAATTTAAGTGGTTTAAAAATATAGAAGATTAATTCTTCTTTTTGCTACTTATCCAGTATAGGCCGTTTGTGGTCACTTGGGTACCTAGGCTGATGGAGTCTTCATTTCAATACATAGTCCCGTGATTGCCACCTTGGGAAAGGGAACTGGCTATTACAATTTCTTCAAAAAGTCATAGATACTGACTTATATTTTCAGTGGACAAAGCCAGTTAAAACTCCACACCTTCCATCAGAGGGAATGAGCAAATGCAGTCCTACCATGGGCTTGCAGGAGAACTGGAGTTTTCATGAACTGCCGGGATGCATGCCACCAGGGCATTACCAGATTGCAGCAGAGATTTAAATGATTATGAGACAATATTATGGGGCCCCGCCCCTGTCAGCCACTGCGTTGCTGCTTCTGCCCTATGCCAAGTGCCTTGCATGCTGGGCTCCGTGGCCACTGAGTGCCGCGCCCGCCCCACTACCTCAGCCCGCCCTGCACACCCAGGGGCACAAAGCTTTTGTGGAATTGCTGAATGATGAAATTGAGGAGGAAAAGGAGATACCAAGCGTAAATCCCTCTCCAAGATGTCTGGAAGGTGGGAGCTGGAAGTATATGGCACACTTCCAGTTTTGTGGTTGAAGTTGTAAAGACTAGTGGCAAGAAGCCCCTGGTGCTGGACTCTGACTATCCAGAAGATGAGGCTGGGCAAGAAGAGGAGGTCCAGAGTGACATTTTCTCTGTAAGGGAAGTGAGCTTTCAGTCCATTGTTGAGTCTGAGTGGAAGGATCTGAATTACACACTCAACACTGATCCCAGGGACTGGCCTTGTTTGGTGGCCACCTGATGGATTTCCCGGCAGGTGGATAGGTGGGTAGCGCTTTTGCAGAGGAGTTGGTAGAGCTCAGCACAGCCCTGGAGCGCCAGGAATACATTTCTTTTCTTGAAGATCACAAAGGTTTTGTCAGGCTTTGGCTAGGGAACAACCTACTCTGAAGCTAGGCATACATGTATTTTGAAATAGTTTTCATCCTAATATCATGGAAAATATTTCAAATGTAAATTATTTCCATTGCCCTCTAATTTACTATTCCTTTATTCTCTACAAATCTGTTGTTCCTAGATTTTTGTATAACAAAATGATGGACAATAAAATTGGTCTATCTCCTCCCAATACAAAAAATATTATGAACAACTTTATGCTAGTAAAGCTTAAATTCTTAAAGTTGTGAATGTATAGGTTTCTACAACTATATAAATGGTCAAAACCGACTCTTAGGAAAAAAATCAGCTGTTAATTTTTTTTCTTAGAACACCAAAGATAATTATCCATTAGTTCTAACCGCAATCATTTCCTATTTTACACAAAGAATGACTGTACCAGAATATGACGGCACCAGAATACATCAAGGATAGAATGAGAAAATTAAAGATAGTCTCACTTATGAATATAGGAGCAAAAATCTCAAGAAAAAGAAACTTTAGTCTGTTGAATCTAATAAATAAACTGCATAATACATCATGACCAAATAGAATTTATTCAAGGAATGAGAGATTAAACATTAGAAAAAAATTAACATATCAGGTTTTATTTATTTTTTTTTTACATATCACATTTTAAAGGAGAACTGGATGATCCTCTCAGAGAAAAAGCATTAAATTCCACAGTAATTTATGATAAAAAAAACTCTTAGCAAATTAGGAGTAGAAGATGCCTACCTTTTAAATTACATAAAAGACAAGTGAAAATACACAGCAAATTCAGGAACAAGTCAAGGTTACCTAATAGCACTGCTATTCAGCATTGTACTAGAAGTTCTAGATAGTATAGTAAGGTAAGACAAAAGATACAAGTTGGAAAGAAAACCGTCATTTACAGGTTTTATGAAAGTTTGCAATGAAAACCACAAAAGAGACTCCAGATAAGCCTTCTGATGAATTAATCTGGAAATTTATCAGGATTGCCAGATATAAGATGATATAACAAAAATCTGTTGCATTTCCCTATGCTAACAGAAAAATGCAATTAAAAATAGATATTATTTACAGTGGCACCAAAAGTGCAAATTACATAGCAATAAATCAACAAGACATGTAAGACCTATATTTAGAAATTATAAAATTTTATTTGAAAATATTGGAGTGTGATTAGATGGACAGATATACTGTATTGGGCAGGAAGACCTATAAAAATGTCATTCTTCACATTGATATACATATTGAGCATCATTCCAGTCAAAATCCCAATGCTGTCTATAGCAAATTACAAGCTGGTTCTAAAATTTAGGTGAAAAAAGAAATGGCCAAAAATAGCTGAGATACTCCTAAAGAAATTCAACAAAATAGGAAAACTTGCCTTATCAGATACCAAGACTTAACACAGAGTTATAGTAAATGAAAACGTTGTATAGAATATTTAGCCATAAAAAATAATGAAATCTTGACATTTGTGACAATATGAATGGACCTAGAGGGTGTTACACTAAGTGAAATAAGTCAGAGAAAGACAAATAGCATATTTCACTTGTATGTGGAATCTAAAAAACAAAACCAAAAACCCAGAAATAGACTCAAATACAGAACAAACTGGTGGTTGCCAGAGGGGAAGAAGAGGTGGGTTGGGTGAGACAGGTGAAGGGGACTAAGAGGTACAAACTTCCAGGTATAAAACAAGTCATGGGGATGAAAAGCATAGCATAGGGAATATGGTGAATAGTATTGTAATAACTTGCATGGTTACAGATTATACTTACTATGTTGAGCATTATGTAATGTACAGAATTGTCAAATCATTGTTATACCTGAAACTAATAATATTGTTTCTCAGCTATATTAGAAACAAAGACCTGTGGTATTGGTGGGATATACATTAGACCAGCATGCTATGACAGAATGAAAAGCCCAGATCAAAACCATGATGAGTAGACTCTTGATTTATGATGACTGACATTGTAGATGAATGGGGAAAAGAAGGGTAAATAGTACTGAGACCGTTGGTTGCATAGGAGGAAAAGAAATTAAGTTCTGTCCTCACCCTTGAACACAAATCAGTTCCAAGTGGATTGAAGATCTAAATGTGATTGACAAAGGTTTTAAGAGATACTGGTGTGGAGGAGATTATCTTTGTGACTTTGGGTTAAATAAAAATTTCTTAAGTAAAAGTATAGGTTGAAAAGGAAAATACTGATAAAATTAAACTTCTCTCAAAAGACACCATGATCTCACTGATATGAGGAATTCTTAATCTCAGGAAACTGAGGGTTGCTGGAGTGGTGGGGGGTGGGAGGGGTGGGGTGGCTGGGTGATAGACATTGGGGAGGGTATGTGCTACGGTGAGCACTGTGAATTGTGTAAGACTGTTGAATCACAGACCTGTACCTCTGGGGGAAAAAAAAAAGACACCGTAAAGAAAAAGACAAGCCACAATTGGGATATAACCCATATAACAAAAGATCGGTATTTAAACTTTTTAATAAGCAAAACAGTTAACAATTAAGAAAGGACAAAACGTGCTCAGACACCTCAGAGAAGAGGCAGCTCAGACGGCCAATAAATACAGTTGCTCTTTGAACAACTTAAGTTTGAACTGTGCAAGTCCACCTATACGCGGATTTTTTTCACTAAATACAGTACAGTACTGTAAATGTATTTTCCATGTGATTTTCTTAGTAACTTCTTTTTGTACTTGTAAGAATACTGTATATAGTACACATAACATACAAAATATATATTAACTGCTTATGATATTGGTAAGGATTCCAGTCAACAGTAGGCTATTAGTAGTTAAGTTTCGGGGGAGTCCAAAGTTACATGCAAATTTTTGAGGGGGTTGGCACTCCTAACCGTTGTGTTATTCAAGGGCCACCTGTATCTGCAAAGATACTCAGCTTCATTAATTATCAGAGAACTGCACACTAATCCTGGCAAGATACATTCCTCAGAGTCACAAAAATTCTGGCGATGCCATGGACTTACAAGGATATGGAGCAGTGGGAACTGTGATGCACTCTTGGTGGGAATAGGAATTTGTAGTCTTCGAAAATGGCATTACCTAGTGAATCTGCAGATGCATATATCCAATCACTCAAAAATTCTACTCCTGGACAGCTCTTGTACATTAATACCAGGCAAAAGTATTGAAATATTTATAGCAGTATTGTTTTTAAATAAATCCTATTATAGTCAAATAAAATTGAATATTACATACCAGTGAAAATAATCCTTAGCTCACTGGTTAAATCTCAAAAACGTAATTTTAAGGAAAAATGCTATTTTGGAAGAATACTTGTAATATGAATTTATAGAATGGTCAAAACACAAAATAATGTATTTAATATTTAAGGAGATGTATGTATATAGCAAAACTAGAGAAAAGCAAAGTATGATCAAGTCAGGATTACATTAGTTGAGAGAGGATACAATAGTATTGAGTTCTACAGGGAATGTCAGAGACACGATTAATTTTCAATTCCTTAAATTTGTGGTAGATGCTTGGTTGTTTTACTGTTCCTTCAAGCAGTATATGAAGCTTATATATAATGTTTGGTGTATATTTCACATAAAATTATGTTCTGAAAAGGGAGTTTGAGAGTTGAGTTAACACACTGTAAAATAGTTGTAAAAGTTTAAATGATTCTTTACATTTTTCTAAAACTACTGGGAATATTGCAATATTATTAAAATGGTATTATAGGTTTCTTAGCCAGGCTTATAATTTAATTTAGGATTACAAGATTGAAGCATATACCCTTAAGATTACAAATAAGCCTATTCAAAATATGTGTGTATGTGTGTGTTTTTTTAATGCTCAATGGGAGGCATTTATGAGGTAGAATACTCATAGATACTGCTCTGTTAATTTATGACCTTAGCCATTTGTCTAGACTTCAGTTTTTCTTTATTTTAAAGTTAAGGGGGTTGGAGTAGATAACTTCCAGGGACCAGATTTTTATAAATATTGATGTATAGTTTTTTAATTGTTAAAAATCATTTATTAAATCCTTATCTCTAATGGTCTGCTGGATTGTGCTCCAAACTCTGTACAGTCAGAATGGATTGGTTTGTAACCATTTCCACCAACCTTCCATTTATTTTTGGCGTGAAGAAGACTGATCTTACACTTGAGTGGTAGGGTTTTTGAAGAAGGTTGTGGAGTGCAGGGTTTCTTAGGTAACAGATTGCAGACCTTTAGGTTTCCCCTAAAGAAATTCAGGAGCTGTACAAGTTCTCAGTGAAAATACTTTTAATGTTGTATTTATAGTTAAATCTTAATATGAAAATGTAACACTAGCATGTTCTGTACCATCCATATATATATATTTTATAATAAGAACTGCCTTGTGATTTTTTTTCTTACTGGTATTTTAATTGATGCAAGCTAATGAGCAGATAGCATTCCTACAAAAATGCCATTGTTTTTCCTGTTTATGAAGCAACTAAAACAGTAAAACAGAGAGGTTAAGTTAACTTGGCTAGAGTCAAGCAGCTTACACTTTTATGGCAGGATTGAGATTGGAACCTGGATGGTGTGTGTTAAAGCATGTACTCTTAATCATTAAGCTGTACTTTCTGGTTATGAGGGCAGACCTCCTTTGTCATCTTTCTGGGCCTCAGTTTCATCATTTGTAAAATGGATATAATACATACCTCCTAAGGTTGCTCATGAGTATTAAGAAAGAAAATTATAAATTGCTTAGCACAGTAGCGTATGGTAATGCTTAATCAATGTTCGCTTTTGTTTTTCTAATTGTTGTCATCACTGCTGTTACCACTATTAAAAAGATAACTATTTGCAAGGTGTGTTTTCCACTTTTTTTTAGAATTACTATTATAGCCTGATTGAAGATCCAATCTAATTTTCTTTAGGCCCAGGGTCTCTCTTCAAGTTTGTGGTTGTGTATGTATTCAAACTAGACTAAGTAGGTCTGTTTTACCATGTAAATTGTACTTAAATTGTATTTACTATATTCTTTTTAAGAAAATGACAATTATATCCTCATTAATGACGGGATGGGTAATATTAGAGTGATTGTTAATACTTAATCTATGTAACTCCAAAGAAGTCTCCAGTGGTAATAAGATCTCTATGATTAAACTGTAGAACCTATTTTCCCACTGGCTTTTTTTGCCTCTACTGAGAGTATTTAGTATAGATGCTAAGTACACAGACTCTGGAGCCATATTTCGTGGGTTCAGTTCCTTGCTCTGTATCACCTACTGGCTTTGTCACAAGCTTTGTAAGAGGCTGTCTGGCACATCGAACGCTCAGTAAATGGTAACTAATAGTATTGTTACTTGTGGGAGGAAACAATGGAAACCATTTCCCAAATCCGGGAAAGTGAGGAGAGTGGACAGAGAAAATAGTTATTGAAAGGATTTTAATTAGACAAATAATAATGACTTTGCTGAATCTTTGATAACCTGGGAATGTCATCACTCAGTGCACTTTGTCTTTTTTGTTCTAGGTTGGTTTTTTTGTGAAGAGAGGATGTTCCAAAGGAATGGTTGAAATTGAATTGTAAGTGTTGAAAGTGCTGAAACCCCTTTTTCCTGTACAATTTCTTTATGTTCATGCTTTTGTGATGACTTTAGAAAAGAGTAATAATACAGCATTATGGCATAAATATTAGAAATCATATTTAAAGGGTGTTTTATCCAGATAAGTTATTTTTTTATGCATCTTTTAAAATCTAAATGGTAAGATTTTTCTTTCAGTAGATTTCTTAAAGAAATTACCTCTCTTGGCAGCCATTTCTGATGTCTGAGAGTCAGTATTCAAGATGAAACCAGTTAACCATCTTCAGTATATATGCTTTTCAGTCTTTTAAACACAGATAAGCTCATTGTTTTAGTTGATTTTTGGTGAGTGGTGTTTTTTGGAGTGTTCATAGAAAGTAATGAAATTTTTGAGCTTAAGTGGCTTTTAAAGATCATCTGATATAGCGTCATCATTTTATAGGATATGGGGAAATGATCTTTTTACTCAAAAACTGTGGGAGAATGTTTTATTTATGTAATGATGAGAAGTAGGCAAAAAAAAAAAAACCACATAGAAATAAAACAGGTAAGATTATACTTAATTTATTAAAATATAATGATATTTTACTGAAAGATACAAAACCGAGACCTGAATAAATGGAGAAGTATACTATGTTCCTAGAAACATAAAGTTAATACTCATTTTCAACATTTTCAGTCCTTTCAAATTAATATGTAAATTTGATATAGTTCTAACCAGAGTATCAACAGGTAAGTTTACAAGTTGATTCTAAAGTTCATTTGGGAGAATAAATGTGCTGGAAAACCAAGAAGATTTGGAAAAGCAGAATTACGAATAAGACATCTGTGTACCAGATGTTAAAGTATACTGTAAAGCTGTTGATAATGGTATTAGTTCAGAAAATTAGAGTAGCAGGATGGAAAAAGTAGGGAGATCTAAATGTCTATGAGCATTTATTGTAAAGATAGCAGTTTAAATGTAGGCTATAAATTACTCGAATTGAGGCAAACTAATTGGCTTTTAATTTTTTTAAATAAATTTAGAGCTTTATCAAATACCTGACTCATAAATCTAGATATGTTAAAGGCTTAGTGAAAAAATATGTAACTTTGAAAATAATAGAAAAAAATGTATATTATTTTTTAAATCTTAGGAAAGGGAAAGGCTATTTCAAGCAGAATAGGATACCCAATAACCATAAAAAAGAAGAAGGAAATTTAGATTCCATACAAATCCAGCTGAAAATAATGGTACCACAGTTAAAAATGAGTGACAGATAGGAGAAAACATTTTCAGCACAAATAACATGTACATGTCTTAAAATTACCAAAATACCAGTGTCTCATGCAAGTCAGTAAAAATTACAAACAACTTATAGAACATAAGCAAAGAAATTTAACACCAAGTAAAATAAATGGCCAATATGTATAAAAAGTATACAGCTCATTAGTTATAACTCATCACTTTTGAAGGAAATCAAAATGAGGATTTTTTTCCTTTTTAGCAAAATTTTTAAATAAAACTTAGTAATATGAAGTTATAGAGAAGTGAATCCTGTCATGCACGTAGGAATGTAAGCAGTATATCTTATTTGACAATAATATCAGATTTTAAATAATCTTTGATCCAGTTACTATTCTAGAGAATGTTTACTCATTTGCACAAAATTAGCTTTTTCCTAATTTTAATAGTGAAACTTATGAACATCCCGAATGTGTATCATCTGATAAATGGCTAAACAAAATGTGATCTAGTCATACAAGGACATCTTACTCAGCTGTGGAAAGGAGTGAAGTACTGATCGATCCGACAACATGTGTGAACCTGGAAAGCATGATTTGTGAAAGAAGGCAGACACAAATACTATGTACTGTGTGATTCCACTTCTATGGAATGTCCAGAATTGGCAATCCATAGAGACAGAAAATAGATGAGTGGTTGTTTGGGGAAGAGAGAGTGGGGAGTGACTGCCTAACAGGTTTGGGCTCCTTTTTGGGGTGTTGAAGACATTTTGGAATTAGATGGTGGTGATGGTTACAGAACCATGTGCATATGTTAAAAACTGTTGTTGATACACGTATTCCTTCAACAGTACACCTAAAAATGGTTAAAATGGTAAATTTTATGTTATGTACATTTTACCACAATAAAAACATTGATTTGTACATATGAAATGGATTATATATTTTTTAAATTGCCAAAGTTGGGGCGCCTGGGTGGCTCAGTCGTTAAGTGTCTGCCTTCGGCTCAGGTCATGATCTCAGGGTCCTGGGATCGAGTCCCACATCGGGCTCCCTGCTCAGCGGGAAGCCTCCTTCTCTCTCTCCCACTCCCCCTGCTTGTGTTCCCTCTTTCGCTGTGTCTCTGTCAAAAAAATAAATAAAATCTGAAAAAAAATAAAAAATTGCCAAGATATTCTTGTGTTAGCCTTGGTGCTGTTGATAGATCACAGTGGTTTCTTAGATACTGCAAGTGAAACAAATATACTAAGCCAGGTATTTTTATAAAATACAGAGGGAGTATTAATATATAAGTTTCAAAGTCTTTTATGGATGGCTGCAGGTGTTAAACACTCCTGATTTTCTGCTCTGAATCACCAAGGCCCAGTTGTTTTCTTAGTTATCAAAGAGGTACACTTTTTGGTGTGTACTAGCTAGTAGCTATAATAATCTAACTGGTGACCATAAACCAGAGTTCTGTTGCCAGAACTACAGGGGAGGTTTCCCTTTCCCCAAACTCTTTTAGTTACATTGTGGTCACTTGTTGGGAATACAAAATGGCTTGTTGTTGAAATTGTTACTGCTGTTGAACAAATGTGTTAACTGGTCACATACTCTTTGAATGGAACAGTAGATAGAATAATCTCTAGCATACATTTATGTAGTCATTTTCAAATATTTGAGTACATATCCATTGAGGGGGAGGAGAGATAGAGCATTCTGGAATTTATGGTTAGGGGCGGGAGGGAAGGGCAGATAAATACATAGGTAAAATACATGCTACATTGGATGGTGATTAGTGTCAGGTAAAAAATTGAGCAGGGAGGGAGTGCCAGAGTGGAGTTTACAGTATTAAATAGGGTGATCAGAAAAGTTCTCACTCAGAAGACAGTACCTGAGCAAAGACTTGAAAGAGATAGATGTTGAGCATGGAGATACTTGGGGAAACAGCATTTCAGCATCTGCAGATGCTAAAAAAGACTGAAGTGGTACCCAGTGTGACTGCCTTGCACTGAACGAGAGAATAGTAAGAGATAAGGTCTAAAAATATCAAGGAGCCAGCTCATAGGGCCTTTGTAGGCCAGTGTAAGGACTTTGCATTTATTTTGAGTAAGCTGTGAACCCACCACAATTTGAGCAGAGAAGTGGCATAACCTAAGTGTCTTCTGTAGTAGTGTTAGCCTCCTTGGTTTTTTCTTTCCCCTTGATTTGAAAAAATTGATTTGTCAGTTACATTAGTCCTTTTCAGTGAATGACTTCTGCATTGTTGTTTCTGTCTTACATCATGGTTTTCTGTTTCACTATTTTTTATACTCACCTTTACTAATTCTTGAAACTTTTTTTTTGTTTTTTCCCTAATTTCTTGAAATGGCTATTTTTTTGTACAAATTTTTAGTCTTTTGTTTTCCCTCATGTAGAAAGTTAAGGTTAAAAATTTCCCTCTCAATATTGCTTGAGCTCTGTCTCCCAAATTTTGGTATATAGCATTTTCCTATTTTTCAGTTCTATTCATTTTCTTTGAGTTCATAATTAGAAGTTGTTTCAAATTCTGATGTAGTAATTTTCTTGTTATATTTTAGTATTGATTTCCACTTTGATAGTTCTGTGGTAAAAAATATATATATTATAAAAATAAAATTACACTTTATATTTGTTACTATACACATTATGTATTATAACTATATGGGCCTATATATAGTAATATATATAATATATAGTAATACTATATATAGTATATATAATACAATGTATAATACATAGTGGAATTATATATTGCTGTATTATACGTATAGTGTATATTGTATGTTTTACTATAAATCTGTGACCTTATAGTAACACATAGTTTAATATATAGTAATATATTTAAACATGTGGTCATGTTACCAACCCTTTGAAATTTGTCAAGGCATCCTTTTTGTAGTGAGCTTACATAATTGTTACCCACTGGGTTGAAAGAATGAGTATTCTGCTCTTGTTATGTGCAGTGTTCTCTGTCCATTCAGTTCAAGCTGATTAACTATATTGTTAAAGCTTGTATGTTTTTGCTGATTTCAGTCATCACATCGATTCTTTAATTACTGAGAAGGGTGTATTACATTTTCCCTCTATGTAGATGTGTCAATTACCTTTGTCCTGTCAATTTTTGCTTTATGTATTTTCAGGACATTATTAGTTGCAGCTAAGATTCAAATTGTTTTATCATCCTAGTGAAGTTGAAGTTTTTGTTGTTATGTACTGACTTCTTTCTTTTTTGATGCATTGCCCTTAGAATGTGTTTTAATTTGCCATTAGTGTAGTTTGCAGCTTTCTTTAAGTGTTTTCCAGATTATCTTTTTTTATTCATTTATTTCAAGTTTTTTTATACCTTTTGTATCTCATTTCAACAAGTATAGCGGGGTGTTGTTAAATAGCCTTTTAAATAGTGCATATCTGTTACATTTATTGATTGACTTACATATTGGGACTTATTTTTACTGCCTTATTCTATGCTTTTTATTCTTTTTTCAGTATTTCTTTTCTCTCTTACCCTTGTTTGGATTTTTGTTTAATTTTTCTTTACTGTTTTGGAAATTACTCATTCTTGTTTTAGCAGTTGTTAGAATTAACACATACACTTGAATTTGAGTCTAGACTGAAATGGCTGTATCTTCCTATTGAATAAAGACCTTAGAGTACTTTTATTTGAATAACTTGTCTGAACTATTTTAATTTTGTCTTTTAGACATAATAACTACTATTAATTTATATTGTCAGTGTTTGTTTAGAATTACCTCATGTGTTTTTGGTTTGTCTTTTTATTTTTTCTTGCATTTTTGTTATTTCCTTTGAGATCACTTTCTTGTCACCAGAGGATATTTTTAAAAGTTTTCTTTAATGAGGATCTTCTAGTGGAATGCTCAGTTTTTATTTGAAAATGATGTTCTTTTGCTCTGAATCTTGAAAGATGTATTTGCTGGATATAAAAGTCTACATTGATAGATGTTTTCTCAACACGTACAAAGTGTAATTCCATTGTCTTCAGATGTGAATCTAATCTTTTTTTTTTTTTTTTTTCCAAGATTTTATTTGACAGAGACACAGCGAGAGAGGGAACACAAGCAGGGGGTGTGGGAGAGGGAGAAGCAGGCTTCCTGCTGAGCAGGGAGCCCGATGTGGGGCTTGATCCCAGAACCCTGGGATCATGACCTGAGCCGAAGGCAGACACTTAATGACTGAGCCACCCAGGCACCCTAGATGTGAATCTAATCTTAGTTTCTTTGGTAGTATTTCTCTTTTTCGCAAGTGACTTTTTTTTTTTTGTCATTAGTTTCATGTGGCTCAAGTGGCTTTTGAAATCCTCTCAGTTTTTGGTGTTATATGATGTGAAACTATAAATTTAGATGTGGCTTTATTTTTATTTTGCTTGGGATTTAATGAGCTTCTTAAATTTATGGTTTGGAAAATTCTTATCTACTTCTCTTTCTATATTGCCACTGACCCATTGTGTCTCCTTCCTTTCTGGAGCTCCTATTAGATAGATATTAGGTTCTCTTAATCATCCATATCTCTTAACATCCTTCATATTTTTTCATCTTTCTATGTCTTTGCACTGCATTCTAGATCCATTTCCCTTTGGTTCTTCAGATCAGATATAAGTAAATATTTTCAATCTTCTATTTCTTGAAATATAGGGAATATACTTATTCTATACTTGCCCATTAATTCAGTATGATTCTACTTTGTGATTTCTGCTAGTTCTTACTCTTTTTTTCATTTTTTTTATTATTTTATGTTAATCACCATACATTACTTCATTAGTTTCTGATGTCGTGTTCCATGATTCATTGTTTGCGTATACCACCTAGTGCTCCATGGAGAACGTGCCCTCTTTAATACCCATCACCAGGCTAACCATCCCCCCACGCCCCTCCCCTCTAGAACCCTCAATTTGTTTCTCAGAGTCCATAGTCTCTCATGGTTCGTCTCCCCCTCCGATTTCCCCCCCTTCATTCTTCCCCTCCTGCTATCTTCTTTTTCTTCTTCTTTTTTTTTTTTTTTAAACATATAATGTATTATTTGTTTCAGAGGTACAGGTCTGTGATTCAACAGTCTTACACAATTTCACAGCGCTCACCGTAGCACATACCCTCCCCAATGTTTATCACCCAGCCACCCCATGCCTCCCACTGCCCACCACTCCAGCAACCCTCAGTTTGTTTCCTGAGATTAAGAAGTCCTCATATCAGTGAGGTCATATGATACATGTCTTTCTCTGATTGACTTATTTCACTCAGCATAATACCCTCCAGTTCTATCCACATCATTGCAAATGGCAAGATTTCATTCCTCTTGATGGCTGCCTAATATTCCACTGTATGTATGTGTATATATATATATATATATATATATATATATATATATATATATACCACCTCTTTATCCATTCATCTTTTGATGGACATCTTGGCTCTTTCCACAGTTTGGCTATTGTGGACATTGCTGCTATAAACATCGGGGTGCACATACCCCTTCGGATCCCTACATTTGTATCTTTGGGGTAAATACCCAGTAGTGCGATTGCTGGGTCATATGGTAGCTGTATTTTCAACTTTTTGAAGAACCTCCGTACTGTTTTCCAGAATGACTGCACCAGCTTGCATTCCCACCAACAGTATAGGAGGGTTCCGCTTTCTCCGCATCCCTGCCAACATCTGTTGTTTCCTGACTTCTTCATTTTAGCCATTCTGACTGGTGTGAGGTGGTATCTCATTGAGGTTTGATTTGGATTCCCTGATGCCGAGCGATGTTGAGCACGTTTTCATGTGTCTGTTGGCCATTTGGATGTCTTCTTTGGAAAAATGTCTGTTCATGTCTTCTGCCCATTTCTTGATTGGATCATTTTTTCTTTGGGTGTTGAGTTTAAGAAGTTCTTTATAGATTTTGGATACTAGCCCTTTATCTGATATGTCATTTGCAAATATCTTCTCCCATTCTGTCGGTTGTCTTTTAGTTTTGTTGACTGTTTCTTTTGCTGTGCAAAAGCTTTTTATCTTGATGAAGTCCCAATAGTTCATTTTTGCCCTTGCTTCCCTTGCCTTTGGTGATGTTTCTTGGAAGAAGTTGCAGCTGAGGTCGAAGAGGTTGCTGCCTGTGTTCTCCTTTAGGATTTTGATGGACTCCTGTTTCACATTTAGGTCTTTCAACCATTTTGAATCTACTTTTGTGTGTGATGTAAGGAAATGGTCCAGTTTCATTCTTCTGCATGTGGCTGTCCAGTTTTTCCAGCACCATTTGTTGAAGAGACTGTCTTTTTTCCATTGGACATTCTTCCCTGCTTTGTCAAAGATTAGTTGACCATAGTGTTGAGGGTCCATTTCTGGGCTCTCTATTCTGTTCCATTGATCTATGTGTCTGTTTTTGTGCCAGTACCATACTGTCTTGATGATGACAGCTTTGTAATAGAGTTGGAAGTCCGGAATTGTGATGCCACCAGCTTTGCTTTTCTTTTTCAACATTCCCCTGGCTATTCGGGGTCTTTTCTGGTTCCATATAAATTTAAGGATTATTTGTTCCATTTCTTTGAAAAAAGTGGATGGTATTTTGATAGGGATTGCATTGAATGTGTAGATTGCTCTAGGTAGCATTGACATGTTCACAATATTTGTTCTTCCAATCCATGAGCATGGAACGTTTTTCCATTTCTTTGTGTCTTCCTCAATTTCTTTCATGAGTATTTTATAGTTTTCTGAGTACAGATCCTTTGCCTCTTTGGTTAGATTTATTCCTAGGTATCTTATGGTTTTGGGTGTAATTGTAAATGGGATCGACTCCTTAATTTCTCTTTCTTCTGTCTTGTTGGTGTATAGGAATGCCACTGATTTCTGTGCATTGATTTTATATCCTGCCACTTTACTGAATTCCTGTATGAGTTCTAGCAGTTTTGGGGTGGAGTCTTTGGGGTTTTCCACATAAAGTATCATATCATCTGCAAAGAGTGAGAGTTGGACTTCTTTGCCGATTTGGATGCCTTTTATTTCTTTTTGATGTCTGATTGCTGTGGCTAGGACTTCTAATACTATGTTGAATAGCAGTGGTGATAGTGGACATCCCTGCCGCGTTCCTGACCTTAGGGGGAAAGCTCTCAGTTTTTCCCCATTGAGAATGATATTTGCTGTGGGTTTTTCATAGATGGCTTTTATGATGTTGAGGTATGTACCCTCTATCCCTATGCTCTGAAGAGTTTTGATCAAGAAAGGATTCTGTACTTTGTCAAATGCTTTTTCTGCATCTATTGAGAGGATCATATGGCTCTTGTTCTTTCTTTTATTAATGTATTGTATCACATTGATTTGTGGATGTTGAACCAACCTTGCAGCCCAGGGATAAATCCCACTTGGTCGTGGTGCATAATCCTTTTAATGTACTGTTGGATCCTATTGGCTAGTATTTTGGTGAGAATTTTTGCATCCATGTTCATCAAGGATATTGGTCTGTAATTCTCCTTTTGAGTGGGGTCTTTGTCTGGTTTTGGGATCAAGGAAATGGCCTCATAAAAGGAGTTTGGAAGTTTTCGTTTCTATTTTTTGGAACAGTTTCAGAAGAATAGGTATTAATTCTTCTTGAAATGTTTGGTAGAATTCCCCTGGGAAGCCATCTGGCCCTGGGCTTTTGTTGGGAGATTTTTGATGACTGCTTCAATTTCTGTAGTGGTTATACGTCTGTTCAGGTTTTCTATTCCTGGTTCAGTTTTGGTAGTTGATACATCTCTAGGAATGCATCCATTTCTTCTAGATTATCTAATTTGCTGGCATAGAGTTGCTCATAATATGTTCTTATAATTGTTTGTATTTCTTTGGTGTTGGTTGTGATCTCTCCTCTTTAATTCATCATTTTGTTTATTTGGATCATTTCTCTTTTCTTTTTGAGAAGTGTGGCCAGGGGTTTATCAATCTTGTTAATTCTTTCAAAGAACCAGCTCCTAGTTTCGTTGATCTGTTCTACTGTTCTTTTGGTTTCTATTTCATTGATTTCTGCTCTGATCTTTATTATTTCTCTTCTGCTGGGTTTAGGCTTTATTTGCTGTTCTTTCTCCAGCTCCTTTAGGGGTAGGGTTAGGTTGTGTACTTGAGACCTTTCTTGTTTCTTGAGAAAGGCTTATATTGCTATATACTTTCCTCTTAGGACTGCCTTTGCTGCATCCCAAAAATTTTGAACAGTTGTGTTTCCATTTTCATTTGTTTCCATGAATTTTTTTTAATTCTTTAATTTCCTGGTTGACCCATTTATTCTTTAGTAGGATGCTCTTTAGCCTCCATGTGTTTGAGTTCTTTCTGACTTTCCTCTTGTGATTGAGTTCTAGTTTCAAAGCATTGTGGTCTGAAAATAGGCAGGGAATGATCCCAATCTTTTGGTACTGGTTGAGACCTGATTTGTGACCTAGGATGTGATCTATTCTGGAGAATGTTCCATGGGCACTAGAGAAGAATGTGTATTCTGTTGCTTTGGGATGGAATGTTCTGAATATATCTGTGAAGTCCATTTCGTCCAGTGTGTCATTTAAAGTCTTTATTTCCTTGTTGATCTTTGGCTTAGATGATCTGTCCATTTCAGTGAGGGGAGTGTTTTTCTTTGTTTTTTGTTTTTATTTCACTTATTTTAAAGATTTTATTTATTTGACAGAGAGAGACACAGCTAGAGAGGGAACACAAGGAGGGGGAGTGGGGGAGGGAGAAGCAGGCTTCCCGCGGAGCAGGGAGCCCAATGCGGGGCTTGATCCCAGGACCCTGGGATCATGACCTGAGCCGAAGGCAGACGCTTAACGACTGAGCCACCCAGGCGCCCCTGTGAGGGGCTTAAAGTCCCCCACTATTACTGTATTGTTGTCGATGTGTTTCTTTGATTTTTTTATTAATTGGCTTATATAATTGGCTGCTCCCATGTTAGGGGCATAGATATTTACAATTGTTAGATCTTCTTGTTGGATAGACCCTTTAAGTAGGATATAGTGTCCTTCCTCATCTCTTATTATAGTCCTTGGTTTAAAATCTAATTTGTCTGATATAAGGATTGCCACCCCAGCTTTCTTTTGGTGTCCATCAGCATGGTAAATGGTTTTCCACCCCCTCACTTTCAATCTGGGGGTGTCTTTGGGTCTAAAATGAGTTTCTGGCAGACAGCATATCGATGGGTCTTGTTTTTTAATCCAATCTGATACCCTGTGTCTTTTGATTGGGGCATTTAGTCCATTTACCTTCAGGGTAACTATTGAAAGATAGGAATTTAGTGCCATTGTATTGCCTGTAAGGTGACTCTTACTGTATATTGTCTCTGTTCCTTTCTGGTCTATGTTGCTTTTAGGCTCTTTGCTTAGAGGACCCCTTTCAGTATTTCTTGTAGGGCTGGTTTCGTGTTTTCAAATTCCTTTAGTTTTTGTTTGTCCTGGAAGCTTTTTCTCTCTCCTATTTTCTTCCTTTTTTTTTTTTTTTTTTTTTTTTAAGATTTTATTTATCAGAGAGACAGAGGCAGGCAGAGGGAGAAGCAGGCTCCTTGGATCAATGTGGGACTCGATCCCAGGACCCTGGGATCATGACCTGAGCCGAAGGCAGACACTTAACCGACTGAGCCACCCAGGCGTCCCTCTCCTATTTTCAATGACAGCCTAGCTGGATATAGTATTCTTGGCTGCATATTTTTCTCATTTAGTGCTCTGAATATATCATGCCAGTCCTTTCTGGCCTGCCAGGTCTCTGTGGATAGGTCTGTTGACAATCTAATGTCTGTTGACAACCATTGTAGGTTACAGATCTCTTCTCCCGAGCTGCTTTCAGGATTTTCTCTTTGTCTCTGAGACTCCTAAGTTTTACTATTAGATGTCAGGGTTTTGACCTATTTTTATTGATTTTGAGAGGGGTTCTCTGTGCCTCCTGGATTTTGGTGCCTGTTTCCTTCCCCAAATTAGGGAAGTTCTCTGCTATAATTTGCTCCAGTATTCCTTCTGCCGCTCTCTCTCTTTCTTCTTCTGGGATCCCAATTATTCTAATGTTATTTCGTCTTATGGTATCGCTTATCTCTTGAATTCTGCCCTTGTGATCCAGCAGTTGTTTATCTCTCTTTTTCTCAGCTTCTTTATTTTCCATCATTTGGTCTTCTATATGACTAATTCTCTCTTCTGCCTCATTTATCTTAGCAGTTAGAGCCTCCATTTTTGATTGCACCTCATTAATAACCTTTTTGATTTCAGGTTAGATTTTAGTTCTTTTATTTCTCCAGAAAGGGTTTCTCTAAAAACTTCCATGCTCTTTTCAAGCCCAGCTAGTATGTTTAAAATCATCATTCTGAACTCTAGTTCCAACATCTTACTAATGTCCATATTGATTAGGTCCCTGGCAGTCGGTATTGCCTCTTGTTCTTTTTTTTTGAGGTGATTTTTTCCGTCTTGTCATTTTGTCCACAGGAGAATAGATGAATGAGAGGAGAAAATGCTAACAGGGTAACAACGTCCCCAGAAAATATACACTAAACAAATCAGAAAAGACCTGAAACCAGGGGAAAAGAAAGGGAAAGAAAGAAAAAAGAAAAAAACAAAAACAAAAAAATCCAGAATATGATCAAATATGATCAGGCTGGTGCATAGATCAGTGCCACACACTAGATTTTGGGTGTATTTTGGTCTGTTAGAAGAAAGTGCCTCCCAAAATTTTAAAGAAAAACTTACATGTGTACAAAAAATAAGGGTTAATACGATTAAGGGATGGAATATGACTGTAAAGATGAAAATCATAAAAGATTTTATAAAAGGAATTGAGAAGAAGCTGGTTGAAAAAAGAAAGAAGAGGGCTTAAAAACAAAAAGGGAGATAATGTGATCAGGCAGGAGACTAGAACCAAGCCATACCCTAGAGATTTAGGGTATATTTGGATGTTAGAAGAAACTGTATCCCAGAGTTTTAAAGAGAGAACAACTTGTATATATATGCCAAAAATAAGGGCAACTACTATGAAGGGATAGAATATGAATCTAAAAATGAAAAAAAAGATTTTTTAAAAAAGGATTGGTAAGATGTTGGTTGAAAAAGGGAAAAAGAAAAATTCAAAAAAAAAAAAGACCATTAAAATAACTTTGAAAGACTAAAGAATCATGGTAAAAAAGCCATGGATTCTATGTGTAGTATTCCCCTAGCGCTGGAGTTCTGCTGTTCTCATTGATCGGTAAACTTGGTCTTGGCTGGCTGTTCTCGCTGATCTTCTGGGGGAGGGGCCTGTTGCCGTGGTTCCCAAATGTCTTTGCCGGAGGCGGAATTGCCCCGCCCTTGCCGGGTCCGGGCTAAGTAATCTGCTCGGGTTTGCTCTCGGGAGCTTTTGTTCCCTGCAAGCTTTCCGTGCAGCTTTGGAGGCGGAGAGTGAAAATGGCGGCCTCCCAATCTCCAACCCGGAGGAGCCGAGAACTTGGGACCCCACTTCTCAGTGAGCCCCCAGAGAAAAGCAGTCAGTCACTCCCGTTTCCCCGGTCTCCGGCCGCACTCCGTGCTCACCCAACCTGTGACCGAGCGTTTCTATCTCTGGCACCCGACTCCGTGTGGAGTCTCCAAACCCAGCACATCCCTGCCGTGCGCTCCTGCACCGCTACTCCTGGGGGAGGAAGGGGAGTCTCCCCGGATCTGCCGCTTGTTGGGTCCCTGTTGGAGGAGAGGTGGCCCGACTGTGTCGCAGATCACAGTTTATGGCAACCCCGAGCTCCGAGCCCACTCCTTGGCTCCGTCTCTGCAGCCGGCTTCCCCGCTCAGATCCCTGGGAGCTCTGCCGCACTCAGGCACCCCCGGTCTTTCTGTGACCCCGAGGGTCCTGAGTCCACACTGTCCCACGAGGGTTCCACCCCCTGCTTAGCCACTGGAGCGACGTCCCTGAGCGGAGCCGACTTCTAAAAGTTCCGATTTTGTGCTCCGCGGCTCTATCACTTGCCAGTAGCGGCTGATGGAGGCCCCCTCCCCCTGCCGTCTATCCTCCGAATATCACCTGGGATTCACTTCTCTGCACGTCCTACCTTCCAGAAAGTGGTCGCTTTTCTGTTCAGAGAGTTGTTGCTATTCTTTTCTTCGATCTCCTGTTGAGTTCGTAGGTGTTCAGAATAGTTTGATCCCTATCCAGCTGAATTCCTGGGACCAGACGAAATCCAGGTCTCCTACTCCTCTGCCATCTTGCTCCCTGCTAGTTCTTACTCTTGATGGTTTGTTTTCATGTATGTGTGTTTCCAATAAGCTGCCCCTTTATCTTTGAACTTTGTTTTAATTCTTTAAGGGTAAAGGTAGATTCCTGCTGAGGGAATTTTCACTAACTTATGCAACAGACCATTGGATACTTTCAATCCAGGATCAAAATATACACAATTCTCAGTTCGTGCATTTTTGAACCTTAGGTATGTTATGTAACTAACTTCAGTATACTAATCTGTTTTAGATTGGCTTGTGGTTATTAACTGTCTTTAGGAGAAATTGGTTTTTTTGCAATTCAAGCCATAGTTTGAGACAGGCAGTTTACCTGTCGGTGGTGATGGTGGAGTAGTTCTAGTTTACCCTTACATTGAGGGTATAGTCTTTTGGGGATTATTTTTATTAGACTCTCTACCTTGGGTAGTTTGGGGCCTTATCTGTAACCCTTCTCCTGGGAGATTATGAAAATGAATGTGTAAGGTTATTTGGTGGGACAAATGGTCCCAAGGGGAAAAGCCAGTTTCATTTTTCAACTTCTGGATCTCCACCTGCCCTGGGATTTAGGCCAGATTTACTTACTTTCATGCTAACTCATAAATGCATTTATGAACATTTTAATATTTCATTATTTGTAGTTTATAGCAAGAAGATCAGAAAGTACTTCATTAGTCATTCTGCTGGAAATGAAAATTTAAAACTACCTTTTTTTTAAGTTCTAAAATCTTAATGTTTGGAGTGTTCTAATTATAGTCTGTATACACAACATTTACAAGTTATCATTGTCATTTAGCCATTGAATACCAATAATTTATCTTTCTACCACATGCTGCTGATTCCCAGTGAAGAAGATGGATGGGAGGTGTGGAGCAGTAGTACTTCTAAAAGCAAGACCTAAGTAAATACCCTTCTTTCAGATTCTGTATTGCTTAATGTTCCTTTAAGAGGGTGTATGATATAGTCCCCTCTGAATTCAGAGTGGAGTACATGACAAGGAAGGCATGGGCTTGTATGACCGGGCTAGTTTTGATGTCTGAACTGCTTATGCAAGAATTGGTTTTCATTCATATATTTTCCAAGTAGAGGAAGTTTCAGCATTTAATTTTATATATACCACCCCATTTTGAATTGCAGTCAACGCATGTGATTGGAGAATAATAAAGGATAAATAAGTCCAGATATGTAAATCCTCTGTCAGCGTTTGGAAATTAGTATTGGCTTTGTTTTTAACAGTTAAATAATTGTGATGTTGAATAAGTGGTAACTTACATGTGGTTAAGTATGTATTATTACCAATAAAATATCAAGGTTTCCTTCTTTGGAGGGGCCAAAATATCAAAAGGAATAAAAGTTATAATAATCCTGTCTGGAAGCCTTTGTTGCAAGAGAATTTTGGAAATTATATTTCTAAAATGATACATGTATTTCGAACATAAAGATTTTTAAAATTATTTTTTAACTAGGTTCAGAACTTCTGGAAATCTTATAATCACCCGTGAGATTGACGTGGCAAAAAATCAGTCTTCTTGGTTCATCAACAAAAAATCTACAACCCAGAAAGTAGTAGAAGAACAAGTTGCAGCCTTAAACATTCAAGTGGGCAATCTTTGCCAATTTCTACCTCAGGTATGAGAGAATTAAATGTACACACGGGAAAATTTTGTGTGTTTCCTCTTCATGCCATAGAAGAATGTAAATACTTTTCAAGGGACATTGTAATGGAGGCTATTTAAAGTAAGCCTCATAATGTTAATACTTTCTAACAGTCCTTTGTAAAAGGTAACATCTCATCTCCTAATCTTACAGTAATTTGGAAGATTTCAATTAATAAAAAGTTGGAAGTCTAAACTACAGAAAATGGTAAAGGAAATAAAATTATATTGTTTTTAGGTAGAGTGACTTGCGTGGCCATGTGCTACAATTTGTAGGCACTTAAAATTTTGTTAATGAACAACTTCTTACTCGTGTTTTTGTATAAAATACTTGATACACTAAAACTCTTAAATCTATAGGTGTGCATTCTAAACCTTTGTCATATTTTAAGTTTAGTAAAAATATGCTGAAAATGCACATTAAATGTTAAAATTCTTTGCTGTCTAGTGACTGAATTATAGTTCATTTTTTTCAATTCAGAAACAGTGACTTGATTACGTATGTCCAAATTCAAGAAAAGTTTAAAATTTGAAAGCATTGTTAGCTGATGCCTGATATCTCCAGAAGTAGATGTTAAAAATATCCTTTTTCTTAACTTCTAACATTCCAGCTGATGTGTGGTAGTTAATGATCATTTCAATCCAGGGAACTGTTTTTTCTTTTATCCCCAAGCTATTTATTATATGTCTATAAACACTTTACCCTAGAAATATTGACCTAGAAAATTTTAAAAGGGTCTCAGAAAGATGACAGTTCATACTCTTAGTTTATCTTTATCATTTTAGGGAATAATATATGAAGGACAGAGTTTATATATATTGCACATCTTACGGTTTTTTTCTTTTAAATGAGTTTCATCTTAACAAGTGTGATCACTGAGTGAAATATGTTTTGAAGATATTTATGAATGGTAATAGTTGCGGAGTGCCTGGGTGGCTCAGTCAGTTAAGCGTCAGATTCTTGGTCTTTGCTCAGGTCATGATGTCAGGGTCATGAGATCAAGCCCTGTGTCAGGCTCTTTGCTGAGTGCAGAGTTTGTTTACGTTTCTCTGTCACTCTCTCTCTCTCCCTCCTCCCCATGCTCGCTGTCTCTCTCTCTCTCTCGCTCCCTAAACAAATAAATCTTTAAAAAAAATAATAGTTGCTGATATTTAAGTTTTATGCTCTAGGATAAAGTTGGAGAATTTGCTAAACTGAGTAAAATTGAACTCCTTGAAGCTACTGAGAAGTCTATTGGTCCTCCAGAAATGCACAGATACCATTGTGAACTCAAAAACTTCAGGGAGAAAGAAAAACAACTAGAGGTATTTATAAACAGACAACTCATTTTTATGTCCCTCACTGGTTTCCGTCTTTCACAGTGTGGTAGAGTGAATAGTAGCTCTGATTCAAGTGACTTCATATATTTATGATTTTTTTTCCCCACCTAGGGTTGTATTGCTGACATTAATTAAACTAAGTCACAGTAAATGAGAATTGGGTTTGAAAAAAGTTTGAAAAATTTGACTATCATTTCATCAAATATATGTTATTAATTGAATTTCTAAGGAACCAATGATAGTATTTTAAAGTATTTCTCTCAGGAAGTTTCAGTAGTTATTCTTTCAGCATTTCTTAAACACCTGCCATGTGCCAGGACGGTACAAGGCTTTGGGTAATATAGCAGTTACCCTGTAGATTTTGATGTAGTGTCTCTGTTGAACAATTCTCATATTTTTTCAGTTGTAGGAGGGTTGACTTTGTAAGAGAGCTTTGTGTTTAGTTGCAGTGTTGTTTTTGATGTTCACCTATAATAAACATACACATTACAATGTTCTTTTATAGCATATCATTTGAAAAGGTGTTTTGTTTAATGAATCATTTTCCATGTCCCAGCCACTAACATAAATTCAGTAAATTTTCATAATAAAATATCTTATAAACAAATGCTTTCTCTTAAATTGTAACTGTCCATAGTTAATAATAAGCATATTATTATAATTTAATATTTATTAGTGACCAAAGGAGTAGTAATTACTTTATACTGCTTTAGATACTCTGTCAGTCTTCTTACCCTTTCCCCAGTGGAACAGTCTGATACAGTAATCCCCCATTATTCACACTTTTAGTTACCTGCCATTTCAGTTACCCACAGTCACCTGCAGTCCAGAAGCAGATGATCCTCCTGGCGTACGGTCACAAGGTCAACAGTAGTCTGACGTTATGTCACAGTGCCTCACTTCATCTCATCACATGGCATTTTATTATCCCATATCATCACTAGAAGAGGGGTGGCAACTGTACGATAATATATTTTGAGAGAGAGGCCACATTCACATAACTTTTATGACCATTTATTGTTATAATTATTCTCTTTTGTTCTTATTAGTCTCTTACTGTGTCAGATATACAAATTAAGCTTTATCATAGGTATGCATGTTTAGGTAAAAGCAGTACATATATATATATATAGGGCTTGGCACTAAGTGGTTTCAGGCATCCTCTAGTGGTTTGGGACTATATTCCCCACAAATAAGGTGAGGGACTACTATACTCGATCTGAAACACTCTGAAATTAGTGCTCTCCTCTGAAGGAATGCAAACACATACCCTACTAGGTTCTGAGTACATCTTTGCATTTGTTAACTCACAGTCTAAAGGCCAGATTTTAGCTTCCTTCATCTCATTTCTAAGTCCTTAAGCCATGGGTGTTCATAACGTACTAATCGTAATAATACTACTTTCATTTGTATATCACATTAACAGCTTTTGTTGAACTTGCACTTAAAGTAAGTACGTTGCTTCTACCCTTGAGGTGAGTGGGGCAGAAATGTGTCTTGTCTTTAGGCAGGAAGAGGCTAGGCTCAGAGATGTGGTGGGGCTTCCTCACAGTCACACAATTAATAAATTGCAGGGCCTAGACCAGAACTCAGGTATGCATGTTGTACAGTTCTTAAGAACTGTGAAATTCTTCATTGTGAAATTTTGCTAGCATTGTACATTTTCATCATTATAGAGTTTGACCTGTTGTCTTTTCAGTTAAACTAATCGTTAAATATTTGTTTTAGACCTCATGCAAAGAGAAAACTGAGTATCTAGAGAAAATGATTCAGAGGAATGAAAGATATAAACAAGATGTGGAGAGGTTCTATGAACGTAAGCGACATTTAGATTTGATTGAGATGCTTGAAGCTAAAAGGCCGTGGGTGGTAAGTCTTAATTATTAGAGGCAAAAATAGTGATGCTTTAACTAGCAGAAAGGCTATAAAGAAGGCACTAATTGCTCTGTATTCAAATTAGATGCTTTTGTTCATTTTTGCCTTACATATCATAATAAAATTGGTGTTATGATACAGCTGTGTACTGTTACTCTTACTGTGTAACAAATAACAGTTGATTGTGCTCTTAATTCTTCCAGGTTTGAGTCCTCAACAGATAGTTTGTTTTATAAGATATCAATGATCTAAATATGTTTACATATAAAAATTAAATCTTTGAGTGTCCTCAGGTCACAGAGCATTTACTTGGCATGTACCACTGATAAGTTCAGGTACAGATGTAGCTGAAAGCTGTGGACTATAATTCTTTCCTCCTGCTTCCTTGGTTTATTGAGGCTACTCTTTCCTTTTAATCGCTCTGCAGTGTATAGTTATTAGTTATGACCACAGTTTGAGCTGAAGAGTCCATTCGCTCAGTGCATCTCTTCATGATGGGCGGAACAGAATAAGGAAGTTTTATGTTTGTTCCAGGGTTAGGATGGAGGTAATTGTTAATAGAACATGTGGCTGTATTTGTGGCCTTTCTCCACCACCCCTTCACCCTACCCTGTCCCATCAGTCCATAATTCTTAAACTTTTTGCTTTTCAGCTTGTTTTGACTACATTTTCCTATGCCCATTATTCTCTTAACCTACTTTATCTTTCTCCTTTAAAGTCTTTTGGTTTATCCTTTTCTTTCTGAGATTGATTTCAATCTTTTTTCATTGTTTTTTAATTTATTCTAATGTTTGTAATCTTTTCTTTTCTTCGTCCCATTCCTTCTTACTATATGCTCTCTGAGCACTCTTACTTTTGTTTTCTAGCAAATATTTATTAAGTCTTGTGACATGACAGGCATCATTTTTACCCGCATTTTTGTTCTCCTTTTGACCCATTTTTCCTTTGTTTTGTTTTTGCATTTTTACTTTTCATAACTGAGTTTCTTTTATTTATACATTCTCATATCCCTTCTTTATTGAGAGACTAGAGGAAGACCTCATTTTAGTAGCAATTACTGTGTAAGTTTCAGAACCATGGAAGTCGGAGTCCAGCCTAGTGATAGAGGTAAATACTGAGTACACGGTTCTTGATAAGTCATTGTGGTATTCACTATTTCTTAAGTTGTTTCAGAGGGTAAATTTTATATTAGTAGACCTGCCGAAAGGATATCAAAACAGTCTTTTCATAGATTTGGTTTCTGTCTGCACCTTGATTTTAGGAGATGTGTTAGTTTAAGCTAGTAGTACATTAACTTTTCTTTCTTGAATTAATTGCAAGGAATATGAAAATGTTCGTCAGGAGTATGAAGAAGTAAAACTAGCTCGAGACCGAGTGAAGGAAGAGGTGAGAAAACTTAAAGAAGGGCAGATCCCTATGACCCGTCGAATTGAAGAAATTGAGAGGCAGCGTCACATTTTGGAGGCTCGAATCAAAGAGAAGGTACTTTTCTGGCTCTGCTTAGGATTTTCTGTATTTTAGCAAGTACAGGACCTACTCTGCAGGTTTTCTAAGTTATTTTGTGCATTCACTTGTAGCTTTCATTCCTTTTTTAACTCAATTCTACCACCATAGGGCTTTCAGGGTCCTAATCGTCACTTTTTGCAGGTTGCTACTTAATAGGAATTCCAGCATACAAAAGAGAAAACTGAAATGTGATTTTTTTTTACCCCCCAAAGATTTTATTTATTTGAGAGAGAGCGAGCGAGCATGAGTCGGGGGCAGAGACAGGGAGAGGGAGAAGCAGACTCCCCTCTGAGCAGGGAGCCCGATGTGGGGCTCGATCCCAGGACCCTGACATCATGACCTGAGTTGAAGGCAGATGCTTAACCGACTGAGCCACCCAGCCGCCCTGAAATGTGATTATGTTTTAATGATAAGAGGATTCAGAGTAGTATTCCTGGAAACATTGAATTTCTTTTGTGAATTTATCATTGAAAACCTGATGTTTCTTAGAATAAATAGTATAATGGCATATGGAATATTCCATTTATTAAAAAAATTATTTAAAAATTTTAAACTTAAAATTTTTATGGTCATGGCTTTTGACCTTTAGAGAGATTTTGGGAGTCCCAAGATTTTGAGAACAGTTTGAACTATGGACCCTGCTATCCTAATAGAATGGTTTCTAGGATCAGATGAAATACCACAAGATAATAAATGTGAAGGGATAAAGAAACATGTATGCATCCTGCTATGGCTATTTTTAATATCAATGAATAAGCATTTATAGATTTGCAAGTAAGTTAGTATTTTTGTTGGTAACTATAAATTTGGTATGAAAGAAATGAAAAGCATTGTGGGTTAACTTGATATTTGGATGGGTGGGACCACATAATTTGCTTGCTTGAGATTTTAACTAAATTCTCCTTCTGGTTCAATTTTACAGGCAACAGATATCAAGGAGACTTCTCAAAAATGCAAACAAAAGCAAGATATTATAGAAAGGAAAGATAAACAGGTAAGATTTTGTATTGAAATTTTTACTATGCTAATTTAACCTAACTTCTGTGTTCAGGTCTGAATTGTGGGACAACTTTTTGTTTGGAAATTGTCTAAGGTCCTGCTCAGTAGAACAGTTGCACAGATGATAATGAGGAAAAATTCTCAAAACTACTCCTAGTAGATAGGCACTGTGATCTTTGTAACTGAGTGGCTATAGTTTAACAGGGTGATGGTAAAATTGGATTTAGTTATCTCAGTAGCAGAAGTTAAATTTTAAGAGATTTATTCTGTTGATGTTAAGAGTAGGACGTTAAAAAGCTGATTACAAATTCTTTATGCATAGGTGGGGCTTGATGGCAAAATCATTTTAAGATGGCTGTGCAAGAAAGTAGACTTCTTAGCTAAGAGATCCCCAACAGTATGTGGGGTTTTGTTCTTCAGAACCATTCAGAAACTAAAGTTTGAATTACCTGTCTTAGGGATAGACTCATAACTTGAAACATTCCCGGTGGTTGAAACACTTTGTTCATCTTCCATTTTTCAACCTCACCCCTTTTTCTGTGCCTTTATCTTCAGATCCCAGGTGCCTCTCATTTAATTTCTCCAGAGAATAAACCTCAAATTTCCGTGGCAGAGGCTAGGCCATCAGTGCCGAGTGCGCACGGTGTCTGTGTGGACGGGGTGCAGGAGCAGCGGGGTAGGAGGTGTAGGGCAGGGCAGTCCTGTTGTGTATCTTTTATACTTGTTGACATCTCTGAGTTTTTGAGAGGCTCTGGCATTGGTTTTTTGTTTTGAGAGGGTCCTCCTTTCCCTTTTCTGTCATCGTCTTTCACACTGTGGGTCCTATAATAGGGTACTAAATTAGTTGTCCCTCTGCTGTGTTTCTTCTTCTGAATGCTGTTGAGGTCTCCAGTCGCTGACGTCTCCTCCCTTTTTCCCTCTGTCCTCGTGGGAGTGAACCCTTTGTACTCCATTTCTAATACTTAGAGTTTAGGAGGGAAAAGGCATAAAGATTTCATCTTTAAAACCCTAAGCAGGAATACAGGTTGATAACATGTGTAACACTGAATCATCTTTCTGTTTCTGTCGCACATCGTACTTGATATTTTAATACATTACTGGATTCAACTAGAAAATCTTCTATGTACAATTTTTTGCACCATGTGAGATTGGCCTAAAATTTTATTTTGTTTCATCCTTAACTGGTTTTTCAGTGTCATGCTGACTTGTTATGTAGTTTAATACTCCTTGGACTAGAATTTTCTATTTTTGCCTTAGCATATTTACCAGGGCTTGCACTTTCATAAGTTATTTCACTTTTAACTTTTATTAACTTTTAATAAATACATTTCAGGGCATAAATATTTTTATTTATCTGGTTATCACTTGGCTGCATCTCGTGTGTTGATAAGTGCTTTTATTGCTTTTCTGTTTAAGATTTCATATTGTCAGTTTTTAACATTTTCATTCATTTAAGGTTGTACAGGAGTAATTACTGTTTTAATTTCTTTGGATAATGGAATTTCAAAACCTGAATGTAGAGTTCTACTTCTGTTCCTTTATGGTTAATAAATGTGGACTTTATGACTTTTAGATATTTTGAGATCTCTTTGGACTTTCATATTTGGTTTTGTATATGTTCTGTATGTATTCAAAAAGAATGTATATTTAGTCTATATATTTATATGTATGAATATATATAATTATGTATATGCTAGAACAGGTTTACTATACTTACGCAGATGTTTCACATACTTTTTTACCTACCCAGTTTATCCATTTTTAAAGTGACCTTTTGCTGTGAGGTTTCTCTATTTTTCCTAATAATTATATTTTTGCTTCCTATGTTTTAAAGCTCTACTGTTTTGTTATTTCTGCATCATGTTTTGATTTATCTGCTGTGAGAAGTATGTACTGGGTTTTGTTCTGCAGTTTTTGTCATTGTGGTGTCATGACATGTCATCAGGAAGGGAATTTCACCACGTCCGTTCATGGTGGTTTTCTACTCACTGTGCTTTTAGTTCGATTCCTCCTGCCTGCTTTCCTTTCTCCTCTTTTCTGTTGCTGTTGATAAAGGTTTTATTCCATTTTTTCCCCTAAAGTTACATATTCTAAGCCTATTCTGTTGACTACTCTTAAAGTTTAAGTAACATGTATTTTTTTTAAGTAAGCATTTTTATTCTTCCATTTAGTTCAGATACTTTCTCTTCCTCTACTCCATATCTGTACCTTCAGAAATTTTACTTGTCATTTATTTAAAATGTTATTTTTTTACGGTCTGTGCTTATTTAGACTTAAGATGTTTTATTGATCATGTTACTTGTTTTATCACACTTCTGCCTCTTAGGAGGTAGCCTTTTTTCTTGCTGGATATTTTCTGTGGGTGTTTTAGAGACACTCTTTGGGTGATGAACTTCCTGAGTGCTTGTATGTTGGAAAATATATTTTTTTGCACTCATTCTGGAATATTAATATTGCAGAATTTTAAATTATAAATTCTAAATTATTTTTTCTCAACACTTTGACAGTCTTCCCTCTGTGTCCCGTGAGGTCCAGTATTGTTCCTGAGAAGTAGCAGATATGAGAGCTACGCAGAGACCGTTTTAGACCCTCAAAGAAAAAAGAAAGGAAATTGAATTTGATTCTAAATGCAGTGAGAAATGGAGAAGGCTTTCGAAGTTTTTAAGCTGGAGAAGAATAGTATTTCATATGCTTTAAAAGCACTCAGGATTGCCTTATGGAGAGGGGACTGTATGGGACAAAAATAAAAGCAGAGGGTTCCGTTAGAAGGCTGCTAAAGTAGGTGAGGCAAGTGAGGATGCTGGCTTCTCATAGGGTAGCAGTGGACAAGCAAATTTAGAAAACTGAACCACAAAATTTGCTCGGAGTAGATTGAAGAATTGTGGAAGAATCGAGGATCCCATCTCATCTTTTGACTTCACAATTGGAGGGATAGTGGTACCTTTTACTGGAATGAGGATTGCCGGGAGAGGGGAAATGAAGAGTTCTATTTGACTATATAAAATTTCATCCTTTTACTTTAAACCTGTATCTTTGAATCTAAAATGTGTTTCTTGTGGCTCATGAGTTTTTTTTATTGAAGTAAATATTAACATAAAACATTACATTAGTTACAAATGTACAACACTGATTCATTAATTCTGTGCACTACTCATTGCTTACCATGATAAGTGTAGTCACTGTATTATCATACAGTGTTTTTCCAATATTATTGACTGTTTTCCTTATGTTGTACTTTTCATTTCCATGGTTTATTTTATAACTGGAAGTTTTTTATCTCTTAATCACCTTATTTCACCCATCCCCCCACCCACTTCCCCTCTGGCAACCAGCAGTTTTTGTACTTGAGTCTATACGCACGCGCACACGCACACACGGACACCATTATATACATACACATGCACACACACCACATCTTGTTTATACATTTACAGATGGACACTTAGGTTGCTTTCCTACTTAGCCTATTGTAAATAATACTATAATAAACATAGGGTGCATATATATTTTGAAACTGGTGTTTCTGTTTTCTTCAGGTAAATACACAGTAGTGGAATTACTGGATCTTACACTATTTCTATTGTTTAAGTTTTTGAGGCACCTGTATACTGTTGTCCACAGTGGTTGCACCAACTTATATTCCCAACAACAGTGCGCAGTGGTTCCCCTTTCTCTACATCATTGCCAACGCTTGTTTATTGTCTTTTTGATACTAGCCTTTGTGACTAGTATAAAGTGATTGCTCCTTGTGGTTTTAATTTACATTTTCCTTATGATGAGTGATGTTGAGTATCTTTTTTCTAAAAGACTTTATTTATTTTATTAGAGAGCAGGGGGAGAGGCAGAGGGAGAGGGAGGGAATCTCTAGCAGACTCAGTGCTGAGCACGGAGCCTGATGTGGGGCTCTATCTCACGACCCTGAGATCATGACCTGAGCTGAAATCAAGAGTTGGATCCTTAACTGAGCCATCCAGGCGCCCTGAGCATCTTTTTATGTTTCTGTTGGCCATCTATATATCTGCTTTGGAAAAAAGTCTGTTCAGATTTTCTGCCCATGTTTTAATTGGGTTGAGTTTTTTTTGTTTGTTTTTTGGGGGGTTTTTTGTTTTTTTGTTATTGAGTTACATAAGATCTTTATATATTTTGGATATTAACCTCTTATCGGATGTATCATTTGCAAATGTCTTCTCTTATTCACTAGGTTGCCTTTTTGTTTGTTGATGGCTTCCTTCACTGTGCAAAAGCTTTTTATTTTGGTGTACCAGTAGTTGTATTTGGTACACCAGTAGGCCCAATAGTTTATCTTTTGCTTTTGTTTTTCCTTGCCTGAGGAGACATAGCCATAAATATGTTGCTAAGGGCAATGTCAGAGAGATTATTGCCTATGTCACCTTGTAGGAGTTATATGGTATTCAGTTCTCACATTTAGATCTTTAATCCATTTTTAGTGTATTTTTGTGCATGGTGTAAGAAAGTGGTCCAGTTTCATTCTTTTGCATGTAGCTATGAAGTTTTTCAGCATTTATTGAAAAGATTGGGTTTTTTTTTCCTTTTGTATATTATTGTTTCCTTTGTTGTAGATTGACCGTAAAGGTGTGGGTTTATTTCCAGGCTCTCTCTACTGTTCCATTGATCTATGTGCCTGTTTTTCAACTGGTACCATACTATTTTGATTACTATAGCTTTGGAGTATACCCTGAAATCTGGGATTGAGATACTTCCAGCTTTGTTCTTTGGCTATTCAAGATCCTTTGTGTTTCCATACAAATTTTAGGATTATTTGTTCTGTGAGAAATGCTCTTTATTTATTTTTTATTTTTTATTTTTTGCTCGATATTTTGATAAGGATTGCATTGAATCTCTAGGTTGTTTGGGATAGTTTAAACATTTTAATGGTATTCTTCCATGAGCGTGGTATATCTTCCCATTTGTTTGTGTCACTTGGTTTCTTCCATCGATGTCTTATAGTTTACAGAGTATAAGGCTTTTACCTCCTTGGTTAAATTTATTCCTAGGTATTTTATATTTTGGGGGTGCAGTAATAGATGGGATTGTTTTCTTTATTATTAGTGTGTAGAAATGCAACAGATTTCTTTGTATTTTGTATCCTGCAACTTTATTGAATTCACTTATCAGTTCTAACAGTTTTTTTGGTGGAGACTTTAGGGCTTTTTATATGTAGTATACCATCTGCAAATAGTGACAGTTTTCCTACTTTTACCAATTTGGATGTCTTTTATTTATTTTTCTTTGATTGCTGCAGCTAGGACTTTCAGTATTATGTTGAATAAAAGTGATGATAGTGGATGTCCTTTTCTTGTTCTTAATCCTAGAGGAAAAGCTTTCAGTTTTTCATCATTGAGTATGATGTTAGATGTGGGCTTTTCATACATAGCTTTTATTATGTAGAGGTAGGTTTCTCTCTAAACATGAATGGATGTTGTATTTTGTCAAATGCTTTTTCTGCACGTATTGAGATGGTGATATGATTTTTATCCTTCCTCTTGTTAATATGTATCACATTGATTTGTGAATATTGAACCACCCTTGCACCCCTGGAATAAGTTGCACTTGGTCATGGTGAATGAGTCTTTGAATGTATTGTTGAATTTGGATTGTTAATACTTTGCTGAGGATTTTGCATCTATATTCATCAGATACTGGCCTGTAGTTTTTTGTTTGTTGGTAGTCTCTTTGTCTGGTTTTGGTATTCTTGTAATGCTGTAGAATGAATTTGGAAGTTTTCTTTCCTTTTCCAGTTTTTGGAATAGTTTGAGAAGAATAGGTATTTACCTTTTTTTAAATGTTTGGTACAATTCACCTGTGAAACCATCTTGTCCTGGAATTGTTTGCTGGGAGATTTTTGAGTAGATTACTACTAGATTCATTACTAGATTTTGGTCTGTTTAAATTTTTTGTTTCTTCCTGATTCAGTTTTGGGAGATTATATGTTTCTAGGAATTTATCCATTTCTTTTAGATTGTCCAATTTGTTGGCCTATAATTTTTCATAATATTTCTTATTTCTGTAGTGTCAGTTATTTCTTTTCCTTCATTTCAGATTGTATCTGAGTCCTCCCTTTTTTTTTTCTTGATGAGTCTGACTAAAGGTTTATCAATTTTTTTATTGTTTCAAAGAACCAGCTCTTGGTTTCTTTTTTCTTTTAGTCCATATTTCATTTATTTATGCTTTAATCTTTATTAAATTTCCTTCCTTTAGCTAGCTTTAGGCTTGCTTTGCTCTTTTTCTTGCTCCTTTGAGTGTAAGGTTAGCACTTGTTTGAGATTTTCCTTGTGGAGATAGGCCAGTGTTGCTATAAAATTCCCTCTTAGAACTGCTTTTACTGCGTCCCAGAGATTTTGGCTCATTGTGTTTTCATTTGCATTTGTCTCCCATGTATTTTTTTTTAATCTTCTTTAATATCTTGTTTAACCCATTCATTGTTAAATAGCATTTTGTTTAGCCTCCATGTATTAATGTTCTTTCCAGATTTTTCTTGTAATTGATTTCTCGTTTTATATTGTTGTGGTCAGAAAAGGTGCTTGATATGATTTCAGTCTTCTTAAATTTGTTGAGACATGTTTTGTGGCCTAACATGATCTCTTTTCTGGAGAATGTTCCATGTGCACTTGAAAAGAGTGTGTTTTCTGTTTTGGGATGTAATGTTTTGTGTATATTTGTTAGATCTATCTAATCTAAGTGATCAAAGCCACTGTTTGTTGTTTTTTTTTTTGGTCTGGATGATCTATCCATTGATGTAAGTGGAGTGTTAAAGTCCTCTATTATTGTATTGTCAATTTCTCACTTTGTTAATATTTATGAAATAATTTAGGTGCTCCTATATTGGGTGCATACATATTTACAATTGTTATATCTTGTTGGACTGATCACTTTATCATTATGTAGTGCTCTTCTTTGGCTCTTGCTTCAGTCTGTTTTATTGTCTATTTTATCTTATATTCTTTTGCTACCCTTGATTTTTTTTTTTTTCCCCTGCTTCATTTGCATGGGATATCTTTTTCCATCCCTTCACTTCAGTCCATGTGTCTTGAGGTCCGAGGTGAGTCTCTTGAAGGCAGCATATATATGGGTCTTGGTGGTGGTTTTTTTTTTTTTTAATCCATTTAGTCATTCTGTGTCTTTTGATTGGGGCATTTAATCCATTTACATTTGAAGTAATTATTGATAGGTAGGTACTTACTGCCATTTTGTTTATTTTCTGTTTTTTTTGTTTTTTTTTACTTTCAGGTTATTTTTTTTATTAACATATGTATTATTTGTTTCAGGGGTACAGGTCTGTGATTCTTCAGTCTTACACAATTCACAGCTTTTTGTAGCTCTTCTGTTCATTTCTTCTTTTGCTCTCTTACCCTATGGTTGAAAGCTTTCTTTAGTGTTATGCCTGTATTCCTTTCTGGGTTATTTTGTGTCTATTTTAGGTTTTTGATTTGTGGTTACCATGGGCTCATACATAACAGCTTATGTCTGTAGCAGTCTATATTAAGTTGCTAGTTGCTTAAGCTTGAGCACATTCTAAAATCACTGCATTTTTACTTCCCCTCCACATTTTATGGATATGATGTCATGCTTTACATCTTTTTGTTTTGTGTATCCCTGACAAGGTTTTGTAGCTATAATTGATTTTACTTCTGTGTTTTAAAAACTGGCTTTAAAAGTGACTGATCTACTACCTTTAATGTATGTTTGCTTTTACCTGTGAGACTTTTTTCCTTTAATAATTTTCTTCTAATTATGGCCTTGTCTTTGCACTTAAAGAGCTTCCTTTAAATTTAATGATGAACTCATTTAACTTGTTTGTCTGGGAAACACTCTCTCTCCTTCTATTCTAAATGATAACCTTGCTGGGTAGAGTATTCTTGGTTGTAGGTCTTGTCTTTTCAGCACTTTGACTATATCGGTGACACTCCCTTTTAGCCTGCAAAGTTTTCTGCTGAAAAATGAGCTGATAGCCTTAGAGGGTTTCTCTGGTGTGTAACTGTTGTTTCTTGCTCCTTTAAAAATTCTCTCATAAAAATTAATTATTATGTATCTTGGTGTGGTCCTCCTTGGGTTCATCTTGTTTCCTAACCCAGATTAGGAAATTTTTCAGCTAGTATTTTTTAAAATAAGTTTTCTGCCCCCTTCTCCCTATAATGTGAATGTTACTATGCTTGATGATGTTGCTGAGTTCCCTTAATCTATTCTCATTTTTTTAGTATTTCTCTTTTTGGTATTCAGCTTGATTGCTTTCTATTACCCTGTCCCCCAAATCACTGATACATTCTTCTGTGTCTTCTAATCTGCTGTTAATTCTCTTAGTGTATTTTTTTATTTCATTATTAAATTCTGATTCTATCTTATATTTTCTATCTTTGTTGAAGTTCTCATTGAGATCGTCTACTCTTTTCTGATGTCCCAATTTCTATGACCATTATTTTGAATTCTTTATTAGGTACATTGCTTATCTCCATTTCACTTAGCTCTTTTACTGTGATTTTCGTCTTGTTCTTTCATTTGGGACATATTACGGTCTCATTTTGCCTGACTCTGTGTGTGTTTCTCTGTATTAGGTGGGTAGCTACATCTCCTAGTTGTTAAAGTCATGGCCTTGTGTAGAAGAGGTCCTGTGGTACCGTGTAGCACTTGCCCTCTCTGGTCTCCAGAGGTGCCCTCTGTGTGGGCTGCATATACCCTGCTTTTGTGGCCGAGCCACTGTTGCCTTCAGCCTAGCCGACTGCCATGACCCACATTACATGCTGTGGGTGCACTAGGCAGGGTTTGGTCTCTGTGCTGTTGAGAGGCCTGAGGTTGCCTCAGGCTTGTTGGTCGGCAGGGCTGGCCATCAGCCTAGGAGTCTCCCATTAGCCTCTCTGCCATAGTTGCAGGAGCATCAAAGGGCACAGCTTGCTCCCTGCACAGCCAGCTAAGAGTCTGGGCTGCTGGAATTGCAGGTGTGCCAGTGTGTGGGGTCATCTCCCCCCCTCCCCAGGCAGGAATCACTTTGGAGTGGCACCAGTACCTGCTCGGGCTGCCTCCAGGGTGTGGTGAGGCAGGAGCAGTGGTTTGGATGGGTCAGTCGTCGGGGGAGTGCTTGGATGGAGCACATGCTGCTAGCAGGATAGATGGGGGAGAGTGTTAGCGCTGGCTCCTGCAAGTGTCCGGCTATGTAAGCTGGTGGAGTAGAAGAGAAGGGGCATCTGCCAGCACTTTTGTTCCTGGAGAGATCTCCTGAAGATCCCTGTTCCTTCACACATTCTAAGATTAGTCAGTAAATCCCCTTCACTTATACCCCAGGTGCTTTTCAGACAGCTACTTCTGTGCTGTGTCTTACACAGAGTTACTTGTTTTGCTGAGTCTTTAAGGGCAGCAGCTGAGTTTCCTATTCCCCTCTGGCTCTTTCAGATTTAAGTCCCACTGATTTTTCAAGCCTCATGTTACAGGGATTCATCTTCCCAGTGCAGGCCCCTGCTGCCAGCTTTTCCTGGTGTGGGGTCTGATCCTCTAACTTCTCCATGTTTGTAGTGTCCTCCCCATTTGTGGTTACTGCCTCCAGGGCTTTACTTTCCAGTAGTGTCTCTGTCCTTCCTATCCTTTTCCACGTGGCCTCCTCTTCACAGTTGACTGTGGAGGATCTGTTCTGCCAGTCTTTAGATTGTTTCCAGGGTTACTTGTATAGTTGTACCTGTTACCTTGTTGTGTCCATGGGAGGAGATCAACTCAGGATCCATCTTCTGTATCCATTTTGCCTCTCCCTGCCTTTAAATTGGAGTGTTTAATCCATTTACATTTGATGTGATTCCTGGCGAAGGTAGCATTTACGTGAGCCATTTTGCTAATTTGTTGTCACTGCGTCTTAGGACAACAACTCCTAGTTGTTAAAGTCATGGCCTTGTGTAGAAGTTCTCTAGTTCTCTAGTTCTCTATTATTACTTTATGTTAAATATTTTCTGTTGTACCATTTTAATTACCTTGTTTCTTTTCTTTTTTTTAAGATTTTATTTTTATTTATTTGACAGAGCGAGAGCAGGAACACAAGCAGGGGGAGTGGGAGAGGGAGAAGCAGACTCCCCGCGGAGCACGGAGCCTAATGCGGGGCTCGATCCCAGGACCCTGGGATCATGACCTAAGCCGAAGGCAGACGCTTAACTGTAGTTTTTGAGCTATTTTCTTAGTGGCTGCCTTTAGAATAACAATATCTTAATTTATAACAATCTGGTTCATATACCAAATTAATTTCAGTAGTGTGCAAAATTTTGCCCCTATATAGCTCCATTCCATTCCTCCCTCCTTTATGCTGTTATTGTCATACAAATTGTATTTTAATTATTATAAGCCTATCAGCACAGCTTTTATAATTATTTCTTCATATAGTTTTGTTTTTGTAACAATGTTTGATTCTCTGACACCAACCAAGTGTCTTACAATTCAATTCAATTCTGATACTAACCGCCTGGAATTAGGGCAGATTAAGGGCTTGGTCCCACAGGACAGCCCTTGCTTCATACATAAGTCTCAAGGACCCAGGACACAGGCTGCCTGCACTTCTGCCTAACTTGGCTTCAAATTCAGGGGTTCCCGCAGCCCCTCTTCAGGTTTGGTATTTGCTACATCAACTCCTAGAACTCAGGAAAATATTATACTTAACAATTGCCAGTTTATTATAAAGGATGCAACTCCGTAACATCCATATGGAAGAGCTGCATAAGACAAGGTATGGGGATGGAGTGTTCAGAGCTTTCATTCCCTCTTCTGGGTGCATCACCTTCCCAGAATGTTGACCTATTCATCAAGTCAGAAGCTCCAGAACCTTATCATTTTAGGATTTTTTTATTAAAGTTTCATTATGTACGCATGATTGATTAAATTTTTTGGCCATTGGTAAATGAACTCAATCTCCAGTTCTTTCCCCCTCCTTGAGGTCAGGGGGTGGGGTTGAAAGTTTCAGCCCTCTAATCCATGTGGTTGATTCTTCTGGCAACCAGTCTCCATTCTGAAGCTATCTAGGGGGCCCTTCCAAGAGTCATCTTATTAGCATAAAATCAGGCATGGTCCAAAGTGCTTGGGTGCTTGGTATGCAAAACAAAAGATGTTCCTGTCACTCAGGAAATTCCAAGGGTTTTTAGAACTCCAAGCCAGGGACTAGGGACTAAGAAAATAAATATTTTTTATTAATACCATAACAGTTGTCTTTTAAGTCAGATAAGAGAAAAAAAGTTACAAACAACAGATACAATTTTACTTTTTTTTGTATTAACTGTGTAGTTATCTTTACTGGTTCTCTTTATTTCTTTGTATAGATTCAAGTTACTGTCTAGTGTCCTTTCATTTTGGCATGAAAGACTTCAGGATTTCTTGTAGGGTACATCTGCTAATGACGAATTCTCTCAGTTCTTGTTTATCTGGCAATGTCTTAAGTTATCCTTTGTTTTTGAAGAATAGTTTTATTGGATAGAGAATTTTTTTTTTTTTTTTCCCCCAGCACTTTGAATATGTTGTTCCACTGCTTTCTAGTTCCATGGTTTCTGATGAGGAGTCAGCTTTTAATCTTATTGGGGATCCCTTGTACATGATGAGTTAACTTTTTTCTTTCAGCGTTTTTTCAGCAGTTAACTATTATGTTTTTCAATGTGACTCTTCCTTAAGTTTATCCTACTGGGAAGTTATTTAGCTTCTGGGCCATGCAGATTAATGTTTTAGATCCAAGCTGGGAAGTTTAGGGTTATTAATTTCCTCAAATATTCATTCTGCCTCTTTCTCTTTTCTTCTTCTGACACTCTTGCATAGTTTGATACACAATGGTATACTTTGATACACCTTTTAATCACTTTTTTCTTTTCATCATACTAGATAATCTCAAGTGACCGATCTTCAGGTTTCCTTTGTTTTGCCTGTTCAAATCTCTTTAGCCTTACTAGTGAATCTTTTATTTCAGTTATTGTACTTTTCAACTCCACAATTTCTAGTTGGCTCCTTTTTATACTTTCTTCCTCTGTTGATACTCTCTATTCAATGAGACATTGTTCGCTTCCTTTCCTTTAGTTCTTTAGACATGGTTTTCTTTAGTTGATTTAGTTCTTCAGTAGGTTTAGTTCTTTAGTTGATTGACTTTACTTTGTAAGTCTATTTCTGGGCTTCCTCAGGGATATTTTCTATTGACTGCTTTTTTTCCAGTGTGTGACCCATACTTTGTTTTTGTTGAAAGTGTTGTAATTTTTGTTGAAACTGGCAGTTGAAGTAGCATGATGTAGCAACTTTGAAATCAGTTGTCCTTCCCTCCCGAGGCTTGTTGTTGCTGTTTGTGTAGTTACTTTCCTAACTAATTCTTTGAAATTTGTATTTTTTGTTGTATGTGACTACTGAAGTCTCTGCTGAGTTTGTACTGGTCAGATATTTCCTTAAATGACTGTAACCAGGATGTTTCCCTGTCTTTGTTGAGGGTCTCTTCATGCATGTTGGGTCACACCTTCAACACACAGCAGGGTAGTGTTTTAGTATACTGTGTACCAAGATTCAGTAAGTGCTCTCTGAATTGTTGCAAGCTTTGGTTAATATCCAATGCTAGTTTACAGCTCTGTTTTGGGTTTTACTTTCTCTTTGCGCATAGCCTCAAGGAGAAACATTCTTTGTGTGCCCTTAGCCTCTGTGAGAGCTTAGGGCCTCTTCCAGTCTTGAGCATGTGCACAGTCCTAGGCATAGATACTGTCTACTCATACATGTAGCCTTCTGGATTCCCCAGAAGTTTCCCAAGTCTCCTACGGGGTGTCTCATTCTCCAGCTTAAGTTTTTTTGATTAGCTTATTGTTTGCCACAACTGTTATTCCTCATGAAACAGCAGTGGTATTAAACACTTGCCACTGATTGTTTTTAACAAATGCCTTCAGGGTAAAGGCTGCAAGCTGTGGAGTCATTTCAAATAAAGATAGGCCTTGTAGTAAGGTTTTCCAGGAAGTGCAGATAGATCAGATAATGGTAGTTTTCTGAGAATGAGAACCTGAAACCTTTTTAACTTTGTTCTGACCTCTCCAGTGTTACTATGTTGCTGATTTCACTGTGATTGTGGGCTGTTGATTTTCAAGGCTGCCATGGAACTGGGGAAGGGAATGGGGACATGTTCAGAATTCCACAGGGTTTGCTGTTTTTAACCAAGATTGAGGCATTTTTCTTGAATAAACAGTCTCTAAGTAATTATAAGCCTTTGATTAAATTTCAGAGTTGCAAAAAAGTTAATTTTGACAGTTTTTGTCAGTGTTTTCATTGCTTTTATGGAGGAGAGGATTTTCATAGTTTGATTTTGCCATTCCTGATGACATCCAAATCTTTTCTATATCTACAGAAAAATGTTGCTGGGATTTTAATAGGAATTGCATTAAACGTGTGTATCAGTTTGGGGAGAATTGAAATCTTTACTGTGTTGAGTCTTCCAATCTTTGAACACGGTATGTCTTCATTTATTTAGATACTTGATTTCTTCAGTGAGCGTTTTGTAGTTTTCAGTATTCATGTCCTCTATGTTTTGTGAGATTACACCCAAGAGATTCTTTTCTCTCCCTCTCTGAATTGTTTTTAAAGAAATAGAGACCTTGGGATTTTCTGCATAGGCAAGCATGTCATCTACAAATGGAGACAGCTTTAGTTTTTCTTTTCTGATTTATATGCCTTTTATTTCTTTTCTTGCCTTACTGCGCTGGCTAGAACTACCAGCACTGTGTTGAATAAGAATGGCAAGAGTGGACATTCTTATCTTGTTCCTGATCTTAAGAGGAAAGCAACTGGTTTTTTACCATTAAGTATATTGTTAGCTGTAGGTTTTGTATAGATGTTTTTTTAATCAAGTTTGGGAAGTTTCACTCTATTCCCATGTTTCTGAGAGTATTTATCATTGAGTGTTGGATTTTCTTAAGTGCTTTTTTTTTTTTTTTTGCATCTATCAATATGATAGTGTCCATGTTCATCTTTAGCTTGTTAATATGATGCATTACATTGTTTTTTTTTGTTTGTTTTTTTACCATCAAGTAATCTTACATCCCTGAAAATACTTCTTGGTTGTGGTATATAAATATACTTTTATATGTTGTTGAATTCTGTTAATAAAGGATTTTTGTGTCTATGTGAGGGAAACTGTTCTATAGTTTTTGTACTGTCTGTCTGCTTTTGGTGTCAGTACCAACTAGCTTTATAAAATGAATTGGGAAGTGTTCCCTCCTCTTCAATTTTTTTTTTTTTTTTTTTTTGGAAGAGAATGTGTAGAATTGGTGTTAATTTTTCTTCAAACCTTCCGAATAATTCTCAAATGACACTATCAGGGTTTTTGAGATTTCTTTTTTGGGGAGTTTTAAAATGACGAATTTTAATAGAGAGCTATTCAGATAATCTATTTCATATTTAATGAGTTGTGGTAGCTAATGTTTTTTGAGGAATTGGTCCATTGTGTCTAAGTTTTCAAATTGTGTGCATAAATTTTCTTACTATCCTTTTGATGTTTGTAGTGATACAATGATAACCCTGTTTCATTCTTGATATTGGTAATTTCTGTCTTTTTTGGGATGGGGGGGCAACCTTTCTAGAGGTTTGTTAATTTTAATTGCTTTTTTTCAAAGAACTAGCTGTTTGTTTCATAGATTTTTCTGTTTTTCCCTTTTCAATTTTATTGATGTCTGTTCATATCTTTATCATTTCCTTTTTTCTGCTTGATGTGGGTTTATTTTCCTCTTTTTCTGGGTTCTTGAGGTGGAATCTCAGATTATTGAGACTTTTCCTCTTGTGTATATACTTAATGCTATAAACTTTGTTCTCATCACTGCTTTAGCTGTGTCCACCAATTTTGATAGGTTGTATTTTTATTTTTAATGAATTTTTTTTCCCCTTGAGACCACAGTTTATCTTCTCACCAATTGATGGACATTAAGGTTATTTCTGGTTTGGGGCTATTACCAGTAAACTGCCATGAATATTCTTGTACAGGTTTCTGTATAAATATGTGCTTTCATTTTTCTTTGATAATTTCCTAGGAGTAGAATATCCTAGGTATACAATTCACTTTTGAAGGAATTGACAAGCTCTTTTCTGAAATGACTGTTAATTTATTGTAGTTGTAATTGATAAAGTTGACTTTTGATGGCTTGGAATTTTTTAAAAATAGGTCCTTCAGCATAAGTAATTAGAGAAACACTGCTTGGAGTAGCCTTAGTTAGATTTAGGTAGCTTTATTTCCAGTGTTGGTGTCATGGTTTCTAGATCCATGGCTTTATTCCATCTCAGTTCGCTTTTCGGTTTATGGCACCTACATCCTGAAGTAGATGCCTAAGAAATAAGAAAAAGAGTAAAAGGTCTGAATCCTTGCATTTTTGAAAACATCTTATTCTATATTCAAATTTTGTAGACAACTTAGCTAGAACTAGCCAGAAAAGAATTCTAGATCAAAGATAATTGCCCTTTGGAACTTTGTCCCACTGTGTGCTAGCATCCAGCAGTGCTGCTCAGAAAGCTGATGTCTCTCTTACTCCATTTCTTCAAGAGTGCTGTTGTTCACCATGCTGGCTTGTTGGGGTGTGTATATGTCCATGAGTGTATTTGTGTGTATTTTGGTCTCTGGAATTTGGGGTGGCTTTTTTTTTTTAACTGTAGGTGCTGTGAAATTATAAAGTAGTGAGATTATGTATGTCTTATTATGTATGTATAAACCAGTTATTTACTAATTCATTGTGTTTTTATACTCTGATTTCTTCTCCTCCCTCTCATGAGATATAAAATCTTCTGGATTATGTCTCTAGTCCTTTCTTCTCTGAGATACTCTGTTTCTTTGTATTTTTGTTCTATCTTTAAGAAAATTATTTGCATTCCAGATTATTTATAGACCAGGTACAGAGGAGTTTCCCCATATTTAAAGATGGAATAATGGCACTCACTTCATGGGGTTGTTGTAAGAGCTGAATGGGTGACTATATGAAAAGGACTCTAACAGTAACTGTCAGCTATGTAAATGCTAGAAAGGATTTTGTGCAGGAGATTTGCTTCACACATCTGCTTCACACGCACAAACTCTCCTTACATTGTACAAGATAAAATGGAGTGAGTACAGATGGAAATAGGGTGATAGGTTTTAAAGCAGGAATAGTACTCTGTTCATAGTACTGATTTTAACTATATGCTATTAATGAAGTATGAGACAAAGTCCTTAGCTGAGTGAGTAGAGGGCCTGCAGCAATAAAGGACTGAGGAAGGGTGGAGGCCAAGATGTGAACTCCTTTTAGAATGAGCACACGTATTTATTAGAGAAATGTAATAGGTTTTTCTAGTAGTTTTGAGTTCCTATTTAAATTTTGTGGTCATAACTTCAAAGTGAGATGTGTATTTGGAGACTTAGGTCAGCTGCTTGGATACAGGTACATAGAAGGTATATAGTTAGGTTTAATAGAGACTGTGCTTTTTTTCCTGGCTGATGTGACATAGGAATGGTGGAGGGTCAAGAGTCTTTCCAAGGGAGTGGTTCTTGTGCTGGGTTGTAGAACCTCAACAGGTTAAAAAAAAGAAAGAAAGAAATGAAGGGGATGATGGATTGTGAAAAGATAGAGTAGGGTCACTGGATTGCAGGACTCTGTGGAGTCAATAGTTTGGATACCACAGTAAGTAAAATGGAAGTAAAGGGGACTGGCAGAATAGAATTGTAAAAATGGTTTTCAGGTGTACGATTTTTGGTGCTTTACATGATCTGAAGTATAACCATAGGAGAAGGTAGCTGAGGAGGGGTTTAGGAAAAGATGGTTAAAGTTGAAGAAGTCCAGGAACACAGAGGCCAAAGAGTTAGATTGTGGGACTTCAGCATATGGAGAGAAAAACAGTGAGTGGCATGCTAAAATTATCAATGAATGGAGGAAGGATATTGAGGAGGTATTAACATAGCAACAGAGATAATGGGTGGTAAAACCTGATAGCACAGCCTTCAAGGGACATTAAGTGGGGCTCAGTTAATGGAGGAAATAGTACAGTAGGGATTAATGAGGATTAACACCCTCCCCACCTCTGAGTTCTGAAGCTGTCTGAAGGATTGTGGCAGGAGGTCACCTTAGAGAGGATACTAGGGAGAAGTGTCTTTCAGGAATAGCCAACTGTCAGAACAAGAGAGAACATTCATGGAAACTGAAGATGATAGGTGATCTAGGAGTTTGGACCTATGATGTCTGAGCTAAAACCAGAATAGGATGGGATTAGTCTTGGAAGTGTCTTGGGTGAAAGCTGCTCATGAATTAGAGTTCAGAAAACTTACCTGGAAGGATAGGGATGACTGGGCTGCTTCCTAGTTTTTCAAGTCAGACAGACCTAGTCGTACAGATTTCTTCAGTAGCCCAGTGATATTTGGTAGCTTGGTGGGTCTCTGTTTTGCTGGGAGTACAAAGGTTTTGTTTGCTAAATTTCTTGTCCCTTTTTCATGGAGCTGGACTTCTTCATGTGTTTGGTGTTTTGTTTTTGTTTTTTGTTTAAGATTTTTTATTTATTTATTTGAGAGAGAGCACAAGTAGGGGGAGTGGCAGGGAGAGGGAGAAGCAGGCTCCTTGCTGAGCAGGGAGCCCGATGCGGGGCTCGATCCCAGGACCCCGGGTCATGACCTGAGCTGAAGGGAGATGCTTAATGACTGAGCCACCCAGGCTCTGGTGATTCTTAATTCTATACCTATTTATTCCCTTTGCCTTGGACTTCATGGGTTTCCTGGCTGGACACTGTGGCTTCTTGTCCCTTTCCTTCTTTTAGGTCCATTGAACATTGTCAGCTTTCAATCACAGATACGTATTTTAACTTTTTAAATAATTCTTTCTTCTGCATGTTTGGTATAGGAGATGGGATTTTGGGTATTTCAGTTCATTTTCTTGACACTGTCAAAGTTAAATTTTTAGAAAGGAAAAATTGATATCAACCCAAATGTCCAACAGTAGGGAATGGGACAAAATGTGTTATATCCATATAACCAGACATTTAGATAACAAAATTTTATTTTGCTAAGGACATGGGAGAAATGAGAAACTGCTCTCAATACATTTTAGTGATGCCATAAAACTTTATGTTCTATAGAAAGATATAAGTAGGTATTAAAATGTAAAGGTTTAAGGATATTAAGATTATAAATGATTATTAAAAGTTAGTGTACTTTCCATATTTTCTATAATGAATTTGGTCCTACTTTGATAATGGGGAGGGTGGAAGGGTAAGTAAATCGGACTTGGAATGAAAGGAAGCTAACAAATTATGTGATTTGTGTTAACAGTACAAAATTCTATTTTTGTAAAAAAATAGGGTTGTATAATGTGTATTTTCGTGTATGTATGTATGTGTATCTTAAAGTCTTAACTCTTAGGTAGACTTTATAAGGTTTTGATAAAAATCCACTGGCATCTTATATGATCTGGGTTTTTTAAAAATAATTTACCTTGAATATGTCAACAAATCTAAACATATAGTTGGAGGAGTAATCTCAAAATACTAATTTCAAGTATTAGTAATTCTGTTCAAAGAAAATAGTTTCAGGGGCACCTGGGTGGCTCAGTCAGTTAAGCATCTGCCTTTGGCTCAGGTCATAATCCCAGGGTCCTGGGGATCGATCCCCGTGTCAGGCTCCCTGCTCAGTGGAGAGTCTCCTTCTCCCTCTCTCTCTCCCCCTGCTCATGGGCGCTCTCTCTCTCTCTCTCTCTCTCTCGCTCACTCTTTCTCTCAAATAAATAAAATCCAAAAAAAAAAAAGTTTCAGTTTAAAATTAAGAGACATAATCTTCATTGTCATTTCTATTACTGCTTTATTGAAAGTTTGTCATATACATGTGAATGCTGTTTTAATTGTGGTCTTCTGGTGTGTAATATGAATTTCCTGTCAGTATTCAGAAATCTGTGAATTGGCTTTATAGATATTTTGTTTATTGAGCATATATTTAATAAGTGCTAACTATATGCTAAGCACTACTCTCGGTACTTAGGATATGTTAGTGAACAAATAAAGATAGCAGGTGGTCTGGTAGGAGTAACACTCAATTATAGCAGAGTACCTTTTAGTGAGAACACCCATGCTTAGGTTGTTCGCATTTTAAATACTGTGTTGCTATAAAAGCCTTACAAAGCAAGAGAAAAAACAATCTCCAGTACCATCCTTCTTTTGTTTTATTAGATTGAGGAACTGCAGCAGGCGTTAACCGTAAAACAGAATGAAGAACACGACCGCCAGAGGAGGATAAGTAACACTCGGAAGATGATAGAGGATTTGCAGAATGAACTGAAGACCTCAGAAAACTGTGAGAATCTTCAGCCCCAGATTGATGCCATTACAAATGATTTGAGACGAGTTCAAGATGAAAAGGCATTATGTGAAGGCGAGGTAATTGATAAGCGAGGAGAGAAGGAGAGCCTAGAGAAGGAGAGAAAGAGTAAGTCTTATGAAACTTAGGGTGAAGAGATGTTTGTAAAATGGAGATCTGTTTCTGTTGATGGGCTTTCTTCTTCCCATGGTACCGTGTCTTCTTTAGCTACTCACATCCCCTTGTTGAGGAAGCTCAGCTTGATTTTTCCAAGTTAGTGCCTTAATCACTTACAGGTAGCATACACCGTGCTTTGCCTCTGGCTACCATTGCCTTATGGATGTCAGATTGTGACAGTTGATTTAATTCTCTAAAAATGGTTTCCTTTGTTTTCTTCACAAAGTCACTCACTGTTATTTATCAGATCAAATTTAAGCTCTTCATTCTAGTCTTCAGAACCTTCCATTAGCTTTGCCCCTTTGAAACCTATCCAATTTCATCTCTGCTTTTCTTTCCTGTGGACCATGAAAATAGATTTATAACATTATTCAGATAGAAGAGGTCTTAAGTTCTGTCCACTCAGTGTATACGACTAAGATCAGTGAAAAAGAAAACAACCTCAATTTTATATTTAGCAGAGTGCCCTCCACCTCTTTCAAACCTCCACACCCACTCTCAGGTGTGTGCATTTTTAACTCAGCAGTTTTTTCCAGTAGATCTTCATTTATATTTTTATTATGTTCTTATTTCACCATGCCTTGATTAATCTATTTTAGATACTATCTTTTGATATTTTGTAATTTGAGATACAGATTTTGGCTCATAACAATTCCCATCCTATTTGAATTCCTCAAGTGGGATTATTAATATTAGTTACTAATCATTAACCTTTATGATTATCTTTATATTTTGTGTCATTAAATAGTTGTATTGCTTGAATACACACTTTGACTCATCCTTTTTACTTTCTGCTCTTCTGACATTCTAAGTCCTCTAATTCGTACTCTGGTTTTTATATTTTCAAGGCTGAAAACATTTTACTGAGAACCACATCAAGTTTTATGTGCTATGTTTATGAGTTAATTCTAAAAGCTAGAAATATTAAGTATTGTTGTTACAGCAGTGAAACTTAGTTCACAGCAGAGCCAGGTAGTGCATTTTGATTGGATCTCCTTTCACTGATAGCTATTTTTTTTTTTTAAAGGTTTTAATTTACCTTTTTAAAAAAAAAACAAAAAACCGTTTGCTTTAACATTTCCTTAAAAAAAGAGTAGGCATTCTCTTGAGGTCTGGAGCCTTCCATCCACTTCCTTCCATCTAAATGGATTGTTTTCAGAGCTGCCTGTGTGGCTGTTGTCTGGGATTTGTCGGGCTTTGTCACAGATCCTTTTCTGTGTTGGGTAAAGCTATTCCTGAATTCCGTGGGCTTTTTGTTTTTCTTACATTACTTAGTATTTTCTTACATTACTTCCTTACACATCTTTAGGTAACCTTGTAAGAAGAGATATTTGGGGATTAATTTCAGAGTCTTTGCATCCCTAAAAATACCTTTATTTCCTGATCTGCTTTTCTTGGTTTTGTTATATATGTGACTCTAGGTTGAAAATAATTTTTCTCTCAGAATTTTGAAGGCCTATTGCAATCGTCTCATGTTAGGAAATGTAGTGTTTCCTCACTCTTTTTTTTTTTTTTTTTTTTACATGACCTGTTTATTTTTGTGACCTGTTTAATTTTGGTAGCTTAAAGATCATGTTTTATCTGAAATGTTTGGAAATTTGATAGCCGTTTGTGCAGGGTGTTGCTTTCTCACGGTGGTGGGTACTTGCTGAGTGGTGTTGCTAACTTGTGGATCTAAGATACCCTTTTGTATTACTAGTGGATTATTTCACGAAAGTTTTCAGAGAACTAATACTTTATTTTCCTTTTTTAGGTGTGGGTGATAATATTGTACGATTTGACAATCTTATGAATCAGAAGGAAGATAAGCTGCGACAAAGATACCGTGACACATATGATGCTGTTTTATGGCTAAGAAGTAACCGGGACAAATTTAAGCAAAGAGTCTGTGAGCCTATAATGCTCACGGTAAGAAGTTTTGTTCATCTTGGTTGTATCTGTTAGTTTTATAATTTATAATCCTTTTATAATCTATAAACTTTATAGATTTTTGTTGTTTTAAGAATTCCTAGTCTTATTAACACCTTGGTTTTCCATTATCAGACTTGTGGCTACTGGTTGCTGAATCCATACCTGAGTTGTGACCAATAAGTCTTTGAACTTTGTCTAGAAAGAGAATGAAACTGTTAGCTTATTGACCAAGAATCATGTAGAAAATTAGTTTGGTTAGCTAGTTCCTTCTGGCAGTTGTTATTCTTAGGTTACAGCAGGCCATAGATTAAATGCTGCCCAAGGGCTGGAAACTGCTGTAAATAACTATGTTGATGGGGGGAACCAACAGAAGAAAGAAGAGAAAGTCACCTACAAGTAACAGAGCATTCTTAGGATTCTGAGAATGCAGCCAGCAGTCTGTTGACCTCATAAACCTTTGATAGATAGCTCTTTTTGATGATCATGGGTCATTAAGAATAGGGTAAGCCATATTGAGTAAATCATTTAATGAAGTGTGGCCATGGAATGGCTAGGAAGATTTCTATCTAAAATATTTTAAATAATAAGTTTGGCCATGGAAAGAGAAAATAAAGTAAAAACCAGTCTTTGGTGATGATAAAACTTACCCAAAAATGACTTAAGGATTGTTATTGCTGGATGTTTTTTTTTTTTTTTTTAACTTTAGAAATGAATGCACTGTAGATCCTTGCAGGATTCATGAAAACTTCTATCTTCTTTAATTCATGTTTGTATTATTCTTTAGTTAAAATCATTTCATGTAGTTGTCTTTTTTAATATCTTAGATTATATTAGCAAAATTAATATGCATAATACTGTATTCTCTTCTTGCTCAGGTATGTATTATTAGAGTATTTTTGCCAGATCAAGAAGGGAATATCTATTTTGGATGCAGACATTATTGTTTTGATTAATCTGGTAAGGACTGAAAGAAAATATAAGAAAATATTTTGAGCCTTAAGAAATTATAATGCAAGTAATTGTGAACAGATTTTTATTAAAATGTCAACCTCAAAATTATAATTCACAACCTTAGTAAATTTGCCATCCTTTTATCATTTGGTCTCCTAGTAGTAGTAGCCTGTCACCAAAAGGGATTACTAGCTGGCATATATTTATATTTCAAATTAGATTTGAATCTTTGAGATAAAAAGATACAGTCTTGCTTGCTTTTTATCCTTTCTGGAATAACCCTTTACCTTTCCTACCACCTTTCCGACTGTGTTCCCCCACCCCAACACACATACACTTAATCTTTCAATATCTAGTTGAGATGTCACCAACGTAGACAAGTTAGCAGTATATAAACTTAAAATTTTAGCCATATAACTTGTCAACTAACAATCCATGTCCATGAGTTATTTCTAACCATTCCAGGCTATAGTGGGAGAAGTGTGCAAAGATGTATTTATAGGTCCGTTCCTCACAGCAGTGTTTATAATAGCACAAATAATGGTGGGGCAAAGAACAAAATTTCCAAAGAAATTGATTGGTCATGTAAATTATTCTGTATCCATTAAATGGAATACTATGCAGCCATTAAAAATGTCATTCTAGGTCTGTTACTATAAGAGGACATTTATGACCGATTAATGAATTTATAAAACCGGTTCTAGGATAGGATATATAGGAAGATTTCATGTTAAAAATCTGTACTGTGAGTCTGCCATCAACCACCAGATCACCTTGGAGCGCTATGTTCCCTCTGTCTGCCTCTCTCTGTCTTTACTATGTTGTGAAGGAGTGGCCTTGAACTTTGCCAGATATTTTCTTTACCAATCTGACGAGGGGGAGCATGCTAAGTAGTTGATGAAGCTTCAGAGCCAACAAAGTGGTGAAGTCTTTCTTCCTTCAGGATGTCAGGAAGCCAGACTGAACGCAGTGCAGTTTGCATGATACCTGGCGAAAAAAGTGTGACGCGGTCACTTCTGGAAGTGCACAAACTGGGCAGGGACAGACATGACCCCTACTTGTGTGACTTTTAAAAAGGTGACTTCTGCAGTCACATTGGGGTTATTTTACCCTTTCTATAAGTTGTAGCTTAACACCCACTTTTCTTTCATTTGTACTATTCCTTCTAATGAAGTAACTGATACCAAAAAAAAAAAAAAAAAGTCGAACGATAGAGGCTAAATTTCTGTAGTGTTTATGTCCAGGTATTTTATGTGACTTTGTTTTGTTTGCTTGTGTATCAGTTTTCCACTTTTTTATGCTAAATGATATTTTATAGTTTAAAATAGTAATATTTGCCGATGTTTGTATGACAAGCATACTAAGTTTATTAGCTCTCTTAATCCACATTTATTCCTGAGATATAGACTGTTTTACTGTACCCATTTGGGTGAAGAACTAACTAAAACTTTCAGAGATATAAGTGGTACGTGATTTGAAGCAACATCTGTCTGACCCCAGAGTCTTAGCTCTTAACTAGTATGAGGTATTTTATTTATGTATGGTACCTAAAACCCTTCTCTTTCATAAATGTTTTTTTCAAGAAAGCTGATTTCCATCTGCTGAAGATTATCTATCTCCCCCCTAAAATTCCATAAGAGAGCACTTTTTATATACCTATTATAGAGCTTTATTGTGTTGTTTTTTTTTTTTACTTGTAATCTGCAGAAAGTAGATTGTAGTCATCTTGAAACAATTTGTTATCTTGACCTTACTATTTTCCATAGCGTTGAGCCTCACATGCGGAAGTGCCTGATTTGTTAATATTTAAAAGATAAATCCTAAAGCTTATGCTCTAGTGGTACAAGCATAGGATTTCTCTGGAAAGCACTGTTAAAGTTGTGTTTTAATTCTTTGTGTTTTTGTACTGATCAGTTATTGCCATGTATGACTTCCTCTTGAAGATTAAGACGACAAATATTAAAGTTTGGGGATAGATGAGAAATACACTCTTAGATTACAGTCTAAGCCTATTTCAGATGTTTCCTAGTGAGTTGACTATAAAAGGAACATAGTTATTTCTTAGTAAAACAAAAAACAAGATGTGAATAAGCACCTGATGCATATCAATTTTGATTAGAGGGTACTAAATTAAGTAGAGGTTTTTAAAATGTTGAATCTTCAATACCAAATTCTCCCCCCTCCAACTATTAAATTTAATCGGATTAAATAAATCAAAGTAAAATTATGTTCTAGTAATCAGTTTGGATTGGATTTCATGAGAATTAACTTATATTTTCTTTCTGTTTAGATCAATATGAAAGATAATAAAAATGCCAAATATATTGAAAATCATATTTCATCAAATGACTTGAGAGCTTTTGTATTTGAGAGTCAAGAAGATATGGAGGTTTTTCTCAAAGAGGCAAGTAACCAACATAATACTTTGATTCACCTGGTGCTAATCTTCTGGTACTTAAGTTTTTAAATTCAAACTAAAGCAAAAAATAGTGACTGACTATACCAGCAGTAACTCTTGTGTAAAATCATTCAGTTTTGTGAATTTCTTTATCTCTGTCATCATTGGGGAATGAATTTGTTTTGCAAGGAAAAAACAGCCCATAATTTCATCTGTAACATGTTTTGAGTTGGAGTTAGTAAGAGTAATTCTGTCATACCGTTTTAAGAAAAAAACCATAATGATGGACCTTTGGTCTTAGACATCCTTTTTGAAAATATATTGGAATGAACTCAGTTTTTCTTTGATGGGGAGTGTGGGAATCAATATGTTGTTGCTTTTAAATAAAACCTCTTCGAAAAGAATGAGAATTCTGTATCGGGTTACAGAAACACCACTGAGAATCTAAGCCACTACAAGGCAATGTGACTTAGTAGGTAGGAGCACAGACTCCCTAGATAGGCTGCCAAGATTTGAATTCTGGCTTTGCTACTAAATTGGGCAAGTTTCCTAAATGTTTGATGCCATAATTTCCTCATCTGTAAAATGTAGATATATTATCTGCTTCAAAAGTTGGTTGTGAGGACTAAATTGGTTAATAAATGAAAAGGTGTGTAGAACAGTGCTTGTTTACGATTATTTTTATTACATGTGGTTATCTGTAAAGTATGTATTGTTAGCTCTTGTTATTGTCAGTAAGATTTCTTTCCTTTTGTGTATGTCACCTTCTTTTAAAAGCCCTAAAGATTAGGTTTAGATTCTGTTTTGTTTAAATCTTTGCTAGCAGGTATAAATGAGGACAGGACCCTGAATCACCTAAGTGGTCCTCTATTTCTGTGGTACACTAGTGATTGGAAAGAATCCTTTTTCTGGCTTTTACCATATTGCCCTCCTTCTGGTTTGGGGGTTGGCAGGGAATAGGAATATATGGTAATTGCATAAAAAGTTGCATGTATAAAATTATAGAATGGACTCCAAAAAGACAGTTGTTTAGTTTGGAATTATTTAAGCTTATCCAGTGAGTTTTTGGTCTGGTGTGAGAGCTTTTTGAAGAAGTAGGTTACTTGGATTATAAATCTGATATGGCATGCTGTGAAGGGCATTCAGTCAGGTGGAATTAGGTGCTTTCTGTTGGAAATGGCCTGCTTAGCCTACACTGAGTGCCTTTTTTTTGAGTCAAAAACTCATGCTTCCTCTGTGCTAAGGATTTGAATCCTATATGGATAATGTGACATGGGTTCCTGAAATTTTGACCTTTATTTTTGTAACTTTCCATAGCTTCTCAGCAGGACCAGAACTTCCTCTCACATGTGTGACTTTGTATTTTAAATTGTGAAATTTATTGTATATAACTGCCTCCTGTAATATTATCTATTAGAGTACCATTTCCCATACTGCCATGTATAATAAGTATTATGTCTGCTGTACAATTACCATAGAGGCCCTTTATCAGGTTGATAAAGTTTCCTTCTGTTCCTAGTTTGCAGAGAATTTATATTTTTCCGCATCTATTGGCATGATGATATGGCTTTTGTACTTTATTCTGTTGCTATAAATTAGATTGGTTTTTGAAACTTTCCATCAGTCTTGCATTTCTGGAATAAACTCTACTTGGTCATGTGTACTGTTCACCTATTGTACCATCAACCACTATAGATAATACACAAAGAAAAATACACAAATATTTAAAATTTTAAATCTTTCTTTTTTCTTGAAGTTGCATTTTCATTGCAATTTCCTCACAAGATTTTATCCTAATGTAACAGCAAAACTCTACCATAATGGGACCCCCAAAAATTGTGAAAATCTGAGATCATAGTATTGTAATAATAAAGGGGGGGGAGTGTATATTTTAGTCTGTACTGTCACATAGGACAAAAGTAAAAGTAATGAAACTTACACAAGCTGGCGATCACTTTCTAACCACCACCACCAGCAAGTGCCTTCCCCAGAGGAGCTTAGAATGTTTGGGAATAGGAGGCTGGTTTGAGGGACAGGGGTCAATTCCATTAGATCAAATTTTCATATTCCTGCAGTTCGTTGCCTTAGAATTTTTCTATATATTTTTATGCTTGAAAGTCATATCGATCACACTGTCATATACATCTTTGCAACCAAAATAAATACATTTAAAATTTTATTTTCTTAAAGCTGTGCTAAATTTCTTCTGCATTGAGTTTAAATTAATTTATGTAATTGATCAAAATATAAATATATTTAAAAATTTGATACTAAATGCGAAGTTTTTGAAAAAAAGTTTCTGTGTACTAATATTTTGTAAAGGATTTTTGCATATGTATTCATTAGGGATATTGTTTTTGTCAGGTTTTGGTATCAGGATTATGCTGGAATCATAAAATGATTTGGGAAATGGCTGTTGCACTTCCTCCTATTTTCTGAAAGTTTTGGTATTACTGCTTCCTTAACTGTTAGAACATATTTCTTTTACTATTTTCACTGATAAATTCTTTCTATAAAAATATGTAATTATAGTGTCATTACCACACTGAAAAATTTTCTTGAAAGTACCATTAAATACCCAGGTTCTGATCATCTTATGAATACCCGTAGGAATATAACTTTAAAAATCATTTTGACTGATAGTATATGGTAATTAAAATATTTTCTTTCCCTTATATTCAGATTCGTGACAATAAAAAATTAAGAGTAAATGCTGTTACTGCTCCCAAGAGCTCATATGCAGACAAAGCACCTTCAAGATCTCTGAATGAGCTAAAGTAAGTCTCGAAAATATTTTTAGAATTAACCTGTTACTTTGGTTAATCAATATTCATTTAGCTCTTAAGTATATTTTATCTCACATAAATATGTTAGAGGCTATATGATTCCCTTTTAGGATCTCTACTTAAGTCTAAAATAAGGAAAAATCTAGGAACAGACAAACCATGAAATACTTACTATATAGTGGTGATGTTTCAGATCAGTGGAATAATATTGGACTGTTTAATGAAAGATATTAAAATAGTTGGTTAGGTATTGGGAAAGTAAAACAAATCATCACTTCATAATGCAGAAGTAATTTCCAGAAGGACTAAATAGAAAATTTGCAGTTATAAAACAGCTGTAAGTGAACGTCTTAATTCTGAATGTAAGTAAACATCCTAAGTATAAAAGCAATGCAAGAAACAAAAGAGATTATAAAGTTTGTAATCATGAATATATTAAGCTTTCCTGACAAGGAAATAAGTCTCAACATTAATCACTTAATATTAAGTGATTTTAAAATACACACACATTTTTGCTGTACTATTATATTTTATTATTTGCCACTTATTAACTATCAGATTTCTGTGAATGATTTTCTTAAAGAAAAATCTAGTAAATGCTTTTCGTTTCAGACAGTATGGATTTTTCTCTTACTTGCGAGAGTTATTTGATGCACCTGATCCGGTCATGAGTTTCCTTTGCTGCCATTATCATATTCACGAAGTTCCGGTAGGAACTGAAAGGACCAGAGAAAGAATTGAACGGGTAAGAAAGTACTGAATCAGTACCAGAACCTCATTTTGCTGAAACTTCTTAGCATAAAAAAATCAAGCAAAAATTAAGAGATATTTAAAGAAGTAGGTCATTCTGTTTTTTTAACCACACAGAAATTCTTTGTATTTTACATTTTTAATATACACAGAACAGTGACTATTGACTAATACTATATGATGGGTGTAAGTGATGTGGAGTTACCGAGAGTAAATGCTTTATATTTGTATTTATTGAATACATTTGAAGTCTGAAAAGAGATACCTGGCACTCTTACCTCATTCTGTATTGCTTGACAAATCTGTGTTCAGACATTTTATTAATGGTTTAATCATTTAAATTCTTGTAGTCTAGATTGTTTTTCAGAGAAATTATAGGTTAGAATGGTAGGCTGGGATATAGAACTGTTTTGGTAAGCCCTTCCTTTCTTAAAGCTGCCCCTGAAGACTATCTCCCTTCATAGGACCTCTTCTCCTGGCTAGCACAGCACACACTTGTAGTTCCTCTATTCTGCTAATGCGGGGAGCTCTCTCCTCATACAAGCAATCTCCAAGACTCACACTAAATTCATTGCTTCTATCACAAGCAGAAAAAGGAAAGAAATCTCTTCATCCAAAACAGGTTTTTCTATAACACCAGTTTGCATGTTTTTCACTTGTAAGCATCTAGGACCCAGTTAGAGACCCAACTACTAGTTGTTATATTGAATTTATTAGAAAATGTGTTTTTAAAATTTTAACACCTAGTGTTACCAGTATCCCTAGGATGATTCATTTGTAATTTAGGGACTCTTTATACTTTACTGACAGAAGATAGAAATGAGGGCTGATTAGCAACCCATTTTGCAAAACAAAAACAAAACTCCACCAAGCTAATTATAGTAAAAGTTGCATGTGTCATTGATTAAAAATGACATTATGGGGAACATTTGAGGAAATGAATATTAGGACTCTCCATGTGGGTGTACCTCTCTTCTATCATTTAGAAAAGAGGACAAGACCATTTTTGGACTTGCCCTCATTAATTTCTAGGACTCTCCCCTTTGGTTAAATTGTCCGCTGCCAGCCTTAGGTCATGATGTCCTTTTTGTTGGGAGTGCCCTTACCTCACTGTGTCTGTCAATTTAAATTTATTAGAACTTGAGTAGCCTAACATCTTCTAGCTTTTCCTTCATTCCAAATTATTCAGCAATTTGTGGATGCCAGATTATACCCTGTTAAACTTAAGTGTGCTTAAATAGGTCTTTCTCTTCACTTAGACTATAAACTTCTGGATAGAAACAAGCCACAAGAGTATGAGTAGTGAAGCTTCAGAGATCAGGAAGAACCATATATGAAAGCCTACTCTTCATTACTATTCAGAAATACATAATGTTATTGTGTTTAGAATGTGCTTTAGTTTTTCGAACTTTTTGTTTCAGTTCTTGAGAGACAAGCTCTCCAAAAAAATGCAAAAAAAAAAAAAAATTGAGATCCTTGAAGTGTTTCCATTAAGTATTCTTCCAAATACACAGGAATTAAGTATGATTATGTATCTGTGAACAGTATAACTGAGGGAAGGTGAGAGAATAAATGACTTAGTTGAGCTACCGCAGTTCTGTGTCCTGGGCAGCTGTTTCCTGGTATCTCTTCTGTAGGCCCAACAAAACTCCAAAAGTACACTTACTTGGGAGAGATCATATAGTCAAGTAGAAAAATAGCCACCTTTGCTATAGTTGTTTGGGTTTTCTCCCTTCTCTCTCCTTTAGTGTTCTCCAAAATAATAACCTAAAGTGTATCAGCCACCCTTTTAGAAAAAAAAAAAGTATGTCTGTTTTGACCTAAAATTCACTTGATCTATATTTTCCAATGCTTCGGTCCTTTTAAAAATATTTTAATTACTATTAGATGTACACTAACATTTGTTTGACATTGTTTGACTTCTGTGACAGGTAATACAAGAAACCCGGTTAAAGCAAATGTATACAGCAGAAGAAAAGTATGTGGTGAAAACTTCCTTTTATTCAGATAAAGTTATTTCTAGTAACACATCCCTAAAAGTAGCCCAGTTTCTCACAGTCACTGTGGATCTAGAGCAAAGAAGACACTTAGAAGAACAGCTAAAGGTTGGTTATTTTGACTATTAAAGAATAAACTGAATTTGTAATACTTTAGAACTGTTTTTAAAACAATAATTTTGATTATTTTATAGGAAATTAATAGAAAATTGCAAGCAGTGGAAGCAGGGTTGATTGCCCTACGTGAGAGAAACAGACATCTAGAACACAAAGACAATGAACTTAGACAAAAGAAGAAGGAGCTTCTTGAAAGCAAAACCAAGAAAAGACAGTTGGAACAAAAAATTAGTTCCAAACTAGGAAGGTATCATTCAGCCTATTTGGGCGGGGGTGTGTGGGGGGTACAGGGCACTACGAGGATATTATTATTAGTTATACAGCCATACCTTGTTTTATTGCACTTTGCAGATACTGCGTTTTTTGGTTTTGTTTTTTAAACAAATTGAAGGTTTGTGCAGCCCTGTGTCCAGCAAGTCTGTTGGCACCATTTTTCCAATAGCATTTGCTCACTTTGTGCCTCTGTCACATTTTGAGGATTCTCATACTATGTGTTTGATGATCAGTGATTAAGACTCTCTGAAAGCTCAGGTAATGGTTAGCCTTTTTTAGACAACGCTGTGTCACACTTAGTGAACTACAGTATAGTGTAAACACGATTTTTAATAGTCACTGGGAAACCACAAAATTCTTTGGATTCACTTTATTGCAGTGGTCTGGAACCAAATCCACAATACCTCTGAGGTGTGCCTGGACTCTGTCATGATGTTGCAATTCCCACAAACACGTTTTATCCAAAGAACGTTGTCTGTAGGGCAAAAGTTGGTGAATCTTAAGTGTCGTGAGTTTTCCTATCCCCGGATTAGCCGTTTTTATCCCTGGACGCTTTTCCGTGCTTCAAAGTTACTGAGGACCTTGAGGAAGTTTTGTTAATATGGTTTATGTCATTGATATTTACCATATCAGTAATTAAAACTGGGAGTGTTTAAAATATTTATGAACAACCACGGTTTTCTAAGCAAAATATGTTTACCAAGAGGAGTGGCATTGTTTTACGTTTTTACCAGTCTCTCTAAATGAAGTTGTTTATTTCATATCTGCTTTTACTTTCAGTCCGTTGTGAGGTGTTGCTTTGAAATATATGGAGAAAATGTGACCTCACATAGATTTGTAGTTGGAAAAGGAAGGAGTACTTTATGATAGACTTTTCAGATAATTGTCTGTGGTCTTGTTTAATACTACATCAAAACCTGCCAAGATGTGGTTTGTTGAAGTTCACTTGCAATGTGGAATCTGATTAGATTACTCTTGAAGTCCATTGCACTGTAAGTGGATCTTTTAGCCAGTGATTTTGTTACATCATGCATTGGTCCTTTAGATAATGTTGGCTCACCAAGCTGCATAGATCTTTCAGATGTTGCCACATTTTATTGTGTAATATAAAAAATCTTTAAGAATTGGGAAGCTGTCAAGCTCACAGCATAGATACAAATTTTCCAAAATTTTAATTGGCACGTGAAAGTTGTTTATTGGCAGTTGTTTTTCTTGAAGTGATAGGCTCACTTCGTTCACTTTTGGGCGGGGGGGGGGGGTGGATAAAATCTGCCAAATACTTAAGTCTCAGTAACCATAGTTTGTCTTTATTCTTTTAAATAAAAATGGTATTTCACGAAAAAGTATCTAGGCCAGCTCCCAACTCAGTCACACAAGTGCCTTTCCTTGAGGCAACCATTGTACTTTGGTTGCAGTGTAAGTACTGTGTGCTTTGTATTTCATCACACTGAATATTAAAAAGGTATATACTCAATTACCACTGGGAGGTGGTTCAAGATGGCAGTGTAGGAAGACACTGAACTCCACTCCTCCCACAGACAGAGCAAATCAACAGCTACAGATGAAAGCGTTCCCTCTGAAAAAGACCTGAAAACTAACTCAACAGCTCTTCTGTAACAGAGATAGGATCTCACCTAGAACCCCACCCCTAGTGTGGTGACCAGCACTTGGGAAGGATATCACAAATATGGAGTTTTTCCTCGGAGGAGCAAGGAGTTTGTGCCCCAAGTCAGGCACCCCCACGCTTGGGACCTACACCAGAGAGATGAGTCCCCAAAATGCCTGGCTTTGAAAGCCAGTGGGGCTTATACATAGGAGAACAGTACAATGGTAGGGAACAGATTTTGCTCTTTAAGCGTTCATGCAAAGACTGACCACAGGACCCTGTGCAAAAGCAACAGTGTGAAAAGTGCTTAGGCCATCTGTGGAGGAGATTTCATTTCTCGTCTTAAAGCATCTGCCCAAGGGGCAGGAGCCTAATGGGAATCTGTCCTGGGACACAGGCACTGGTGGGCACCACTTTTGTACTCTCCCTCTAACCTGCTCGTGGGTGATGGCACCCCCAAGTCTCTGCCAGAGCTAGGCGCCCAAGGGTCTGAAACAATCTTCTTGGCAGACTACTGTCCCTAGGGTACTGCATAGACAGCAGTCTGAAACACTCTGTGAAAAAGACCTATTTATTTGTCCTAGAATTCAGCCTCAGGGGCTTCAGGATTACCAACACATCCAGAGGCTACGAAATTGTTCTCAGGGAACAGGGTCCAGGAGATGCCATCTTTGGGCTCTGTTGGCCTTGCTAAAGCTCACCAGTACCTTCCAGAAAGGAGCTCCTACACTCATCTGGAGCCCTGATTTTTCCAACAGTTTCCTAGGGGACACTTCAGGATGCCTGGTCTGTAGACCAGCAGGGTTTATGGTGGTTCCAAAAGACTGTATATTTGCATACCTTAAAAGCATGCTGCTTCTCTTCTGCCTGAAACTAAGAGCAAACTGAGATCCCTTCCTCTGGAACACTCACAGGACTTGGCACTCCCTCAACAACTGGGATCTGTCAAGAATAAGTCAGGCTGCTTAGACCACAAAGGTTCATGTCACCACCAAGAGCTAGAGGAGGAAACCAACACAGCGTCAAGCAAAATGAAGAAACAGGAGTGTGTTCCAAATGAAAGATAAAATATCAGAAGAACTGTTATGAAATGGTGTTAATTTACCTAATAAAGAAATCAAAGTGATGGTTATAAAAATGTTCACCGAACTTGCAAGAGGAATGAACACAGCAAGAACTTTAGTAAAGAGGTAGAAAGTATAAGAAAGTACCAAACAACTTCACAGAGCTGGAGAATACAACAACAATTAAAAAATACACTGGAGGGGTTCCAACAACAGACTAGATGAAGCAGAAGAAAAATCAGTAATGTGGAAGACAGGGTAGTAGGGTTCACCCAATAGCAGAAAAGAATTTTTTTTTTTTTTTTTAGAGAGCGCATGTGTGTGAGCAGGGGTGGGGGTAGAAGGAGAGGGAGAATCTTAAGCAGGCTCCACACTCAGCGCAGAGCCCAACACGGGGCTCAGTCTCATGACCCTAAGAATCATGACCTGAGCCGAAGTCAAGAGTCCGACACTTAACTGAATGAGCCGCCCAGGTGCTCTGAAAACAGAATTTTAAAAAGTAAAAATAGCTTAAGGGGCCAATGGAACAACATCAAGCAGAATAACTTTCACATTATAGGAGTCACAGAAGGAGGAAGAAAAAGCAGAAAACATATTTCAAGAAGAAGTAACAACTTCCCTAACCTCGGGAAGGAACAGACATCCAGATCCAGAAAGCCCAAAATCTGTTCTGCAGAAGAGCACTGATTTTTTTTTTTTTACTGAAAACAAATCACTGCAGAGTCAGACGCCAATGACATTTGACAGGACTGGAAACCTACGTTCCTCAATAATGAAGAATTTACACAATGTTTGAGGCTTTTGATGTTTTTAAGCCATCATGACTGATGGAAGCATATTTGTGTCAGAGAATATAACCTCATTAATATTTACCATTTGATCTTGTGGATCAAAGTATTTTATCCCAGAGAGGGAACATTCACTGGTATAAAAAAATATTCTCTACCCCTCTGCTGGAAAGTGATTCATTAACACTTGAATATTTAAAATCAGAATTCTGTTGTCATATGCTTTGAGGAACAGTAGACCAAAGGAGTCATGTACTTATGAATATGTATAATTTATAGGAAATCTCAAATCACTAAACAATGTATCCAATTCAGCACAGAATGGTTTCAAAGAAACTATACAAGACACATATAGGCCCTAAGATGATCAAGATCGTATTGTAGCTACTGTCAGATTAGCTACAATTTAGTTCATCAAGGATGTGTACTGTTGAAGAGCTTAATGAGTTTTAGACATCTAGACATAGTTTAGAATTTTATTGCTAGGTCACAAGGAACTACCTATGATAGGACATTTGAAGTTATGTGAACATTCAGGTATGATTATCATGTGATGGTCTAGAACATTTGCCAAAAACGTCATGAGCACTTAATGCAGTATAGGAAAAGCATATCATGTTGTTATAGGTTCCTGAACAAAGGACCACAGTGGATTTGGCTTCAGACTCATTGTATCATTGATCTTCAGTGGAATTCAAGGCCAGAGTTTATTGTTGGTACTCACATCATCCTAAATTATGCAGAAGTTAGGGCTGCAATATGATGAGTACTTGGCATTGAAGAGTCTCTTCCTGAGACAACTGCTGACAAAAGCCAAGATTCTGGGTCTGATAATTGTATAGACATAGTCAAGCCTCAAGGAAGCATTGGAAAGGTTTGATTATAGCCCAACCCCTTCTGCTTCCTTCCAGAGCTCAAGAAAATCATCTCACACAGCAGTCTCAGACCCTTCCTCGACACCAACAGCGACCCAGCAGACACTTGCGCTCCTCCCAGACACCATAGAGCAGCTCCTGAAAAGATGGTAACAAAGGAGGTCATTGTTCAGTCCGTCTTCAGCACAGCCGGTGATGTCTCAAGCTGCACATGTACCGGCTCCTTAAGACTGGTCTCAGTCTTTAGCTCAATTACGAGCCATGCAGCATCTGAAAGACCAGTTGGAGCAACAGACACGGATGACAGAGGCCAATACTCATCAGCCCCAAGAAGAACTAAGAAAAATTGAAGAACAGACTTCACATGGCCCATGGTTAAGGGCTGCAGATGTTTTCACAACAGTCTGGCCCTGGGTTGAATTTTGATTCCATTCACCTTTCTTCTGGAAATTCATCTAAATTCCAGCAACTTGTACCTATAAATATTAAGGACCAGGTTATTCACACTAACTGAAATTAAAGTGGAATGAATACTGGACACCTTGGCACATTCAGCATATGATTCAACAGCAGACTTTACAAAGCCCATCAAATCAGAGTCAAGAGAATGTACTGAGCTGGCCCCGTCAATAAACCCCTCCTTCCAGTCGGACACAGAGCGCTCTTAGAGCCCGACTGTATGAGGATTTCATAGCTGGAAGCATGGTGCAGATTCCATCTAGTATGCCACAAAACAGAACCCAGACGGCTGCAGTAGCGACATTCGTTCAGGACGCATAAGATTTTCTCAAGGTCAGCAACTTGATGATTAGTGATTACATTAGTAGCTGCTCCCGGAGCTTGGGGGGTGGTCATGGTGCTGTGCACTGTGCTCGTGGGTCAGGCGGGGCCTGCCTGCCCTCCTGCGGCTCCACAGCGGTCACAGACGTGCTCAGCCCCACAGCAGAGGTCCCAGGAAGGGCAGCTTGGTCTAGTCCAGCAACCATCTCTGGCTCAGCTGACCCAACTACTGCAGCAGTTTTTCCAGACTTGAAGGCTTCCCGTGGAGCAACCTTGAAGCCAGCTTATCCTCTCTGCTGCATTTCCACTACACCAGGGCCCTTTCCCTCAGTCCCGGCGCCAGGAGCATCTGAGTCGGCACAGGACTGAAAGTTTGACCTGTTCTTCTAAGGTTCAGCCACAGTGGGCCATATGCCTCCTCGGACCTCAAGGGAGGAAAGGGTTGGCCATGAAGAGTTGCTCGGAGGATCTGAAGCTAGGATAAGTCCTAGTAGTTTCACGAGAAGTAGTATTGAATGTTGTGGAATTCTAGTTCCTGGAATTACTTAGCAGGGAAAATGCTGCATTAAATGCTACATTAAACACCAGCCGGTGCGAGACGAGCACGGGGCCATAGCCAGCTCTCACAGTGTTGGACTTTCCCAGCTATTTTTGATGGGGAAAGTGTATTGCCAAATATTAAGCTTAGATATAAAACATGGTCTCCAGTCAATCAGAAAGGCACTAACAGTATTAGTAACCTGGTGGTTCTATACCTGTTTTCAAGTATTACAGGACACACCACTGTCATGTTAGGGGTTTGCTTACAACGATCCCATGAAGATAGTCTAGTACACACATTAGGCCCCTTCCCGAGCCCCTCTCCCTTTTCAGGGAATGATGAATAGTAATTAATGTCAGACTCTTGTGTGGGTACAAATTGTCTATGTACAGATGCTGTAAGTACTATGGATATATCTGGATAAAAGAGAAAGCTAAAAAAAATACTATCTCAATAGCTGCAGAAAAAGCATTTGACAAAATAAAACTGTCAACAATATGGGCAAAGAGGGAACATAGTTCAATATAATAAAGACTATACATGACAAGTCAACCCCCTCCACTTATATATGTAAGTATAACCTTATACTCAACAGTGAAAAGCTGAAATTTTCCTTTAACATCAGGATCAAGACCAGGATGCCCACTCTCCCCACCTTTATTCAGCATAGTGTTAGAAATTAGGATTTCTGAGCAGAGCAGAGTAGGCAAGAAAGAGAAATAAAAGGCATCTAAACTGGAAAGAGGTAAAACCAGCACTAGTTGTGGATGACAGGATTTTACATAGAAAACCCTAAACACTCCACCAAAAGAAACGTCATAGCACTAATCAACAAATTCAGTAAAGTTGCAGGGTACAAAATCATCATATAAAAATCGGTTGCATTTTCATATAATAACAACACACTCAAAGATGAATTAAGAAAACAGTCCCATTTATAAAATTGCACCAAAAAGAAAATGCTTAGGAATAAATTTGACCAAGGAGGTGAAAGACCTGTATACTGAAAACCATAACACACTGAAGAAGAAATTAAATTTGACAAATAAATGGAAAGATTTTCTGTGCTCATGGGTTGAAAGAATTGATATTGTTAAAGTAGCCACGTTACCCAAAGCAATCGATAGATTCACTGGAATTCCTATCCATTTTCTAATTCCAGCAGCATTTTTCGGAATTAGAAGTATCCTAAAAATTTATGGGGACACAGAAGATACCAAATAGCCAAAGCAATCTTGAGAAGGAAAAAGCTGAAGGCATTATGCTCCCTGATTTCAAGCTGTATCACAAAACTGTATTAATCAAAACAGGGTATTGACATAAAAGCAGACACATGCATCAGTGGAACAGAATAGAGAGCCCAGAAATAAACCCATGTATCTATGGTGAGTGGCTTTGTGACACAAGAGGAAGAATAAATGATGAAGAAAGGATGGTCTCTGCAATAAATGGTGCTGGAAAAACTGGACCACAAGCTTACACCAAACAGAAAAATCAACTCAAAATGGATTAAAGACCAATATAAGACCAGAAATCCTCAAACTCCTGGAAGAAAACAGTAAGTTCTTTGACATGGGTGTTGGCAGTAATTTCTTTGAAACTGACTCCAAAGGCCTTGGCAACAAAAGCGAAAATAAACAAATGGGACTACGTCAAACTTCAGAGCTTCCGCACAGTAAAGAAAACCATCGCCACACCAAGAAGGCAGCCTCTGGAATAGGAGAAAATATTTGGAAATCATGTATTCGATGACGGTGTAATAGCTAAAATGTAATGATTTCATACAACTCAATAGCAAAAACAAAAACCCAATCTGATTAACAAATGGGCAGAGGATCTGAATAGAGGTTTTTTCAAAGACGATCTGCAGATGGCCAACAGGCAACTGAAAAGGTGCTCAGTATCACTAATCATCAGGGAAATTTAAATAAAAACCACAGTGAGATTACCACCTCACACCTGTCAGAATGGCTATTATCAAAGGACAAGAAATACCGAATGTTGGTGAGGATGCAGAGAAAAGGGAACCCTTGTCCACTGTTGGTGGGAATGCAAATTGGTGCAGCCGCTGTGGAAAACAGTATAGGGGTTCCTCAAAACATTAAAAATAGCACTACCCCACGATCCAGTAATTCCACTTCTGGGTATTCAAAGAAAAAGCACGGATTTGAAAAGATGTCTGCGCTCTCCTGTTCATTGCAGCATTATTTACAAGAGCCAAGACATGGAAGCAACCTCAGTGTCCATGGCTGGATGAGTGGGTAAAGAGGAAGTGAGCTGCACACAGACACACGCCCATGTGTGTGCCCAGGCTGCACTACTACTTAGCCGTTATAAAGAAGGAAATCTTGTGACGTGAGTGGAACTTGAGGGTATTATGCTAAGTGCAATAAGTCAGAAACACATACCATATAATTTCACTTACAGTGCAATCTAAAAAACCAGTGAACAAACAAAAATGCATAGATACAGAGAACAGATCAGGTGGTTGCCGGGGAGGGGTAGGGAGCAGTGTTGGGGGTTGGTAAAATAGGTGAAGGTGATCAAGAGGTACAAACGTCCAGTATAAAATAAAGATTCGGGGCGCCTGGGTGGCTCAGTCGTTCAGCGTCTGCCGTCGGCTCAGGTCATGATCTCAGGGTCCTGGGATCGAGCCCCGCATCGGGCTCCCTGCTCCGCGGGAAGCCTGCTTCTCCCTCTCCCACTCCCCCTGCTTGTGCTCCCTCTCTCGCTGTGTCTCTGTCAGGTAAATAAATAAAATCTTTAAAAAAATAAAGACCCATAGGAAGGTAATGTATGGTGTGTGACTGTAGTTAATTATACCGTATTGCATATTTGAAAGTTGCTAAACGTAGATTTTTTTTTTTTTTAATTTGACAGAGATACAGTGAGAGAGGGAACACAAGCAGGGGGAGTGGGAGAGGGAGAAGCAGGCTTCCTGCCGAGCAGGGAGCCCGATGCGGGGCTCGATCCCAGGACCCTGGGATCATGACCTGAGCCGAAGGCAGACGCTTAACGACTGAGCCACCCAGGTGCCCCCCTGAGAGTAGATCTTAAAAGTTTTCTTTACCAGAAAAAACTTTTATAACTATATATGGTGACAGATGTTAACTAGATTTTTGTGGTGATCGGTTCATGATATATACAGACATCAAATCATTGTTGCACACCCGAAACTAATATAATGTCAGTTATACTTGAAGTTAAAAATATGTAAGACTCACGATTTAATAATTTTTACTGTCATCAAAAATATTAATTGAATTTGGCATTTCTGAAATTTTTGAGTACATAGCAGTGAAGAATCTCGTGACTGTGAGTACACTCTGGTGCTACTACGTAGATTCGTTCCAGAGCACCAGAAGTTTTATTCCCCATTGCTTTTATACCATCAGTGCAAACATCACTGCAGTGAACGGGGCAGTTGAGGTCTTCTTACAGCAGTGAAAATAGTTCATGATTCCCCTGAAAAGGTTTCAGGGATTCCCACAGCCTCTGGACCACACTTTGAGAATGACTGACCCAGACATATAACCAGAGCAATGGGTCCACTGAATTTGGATTGGTGGGAGAGGTACAGGCAGTGAGATTATCAATCCAGGCTGTGCGTTTCTCACCAATTCTGAAAGAGAGTGATAGGGAATGGGGAAGATATGCTGATTTTCACAGAAGAGAGTGGGCATTGGGGGTTTATCCCACTCCTTCAACTGTAACATCCCTTGTTACAATTGGAAGTATGTCTGCTTAGCCTTAATGGTCACATATTCCACAGAATTTTATACAAAGATGTGAGTAGTCTAAATCTTATCCTAAAGGAAAACTGTTAGCTTACTGAGTACCCAGGCAACCATTCTTAAAACTGATTATACGTTTTATTGTATTTGGATATTTTGTAGAAACTAGGATATATAGGAGGGGATAAAAGCTATTAGGGTGTTCATTCTAGGGGAAAAGAACATGGCTTCCAGTTCGAAGGTTTTTCCCATGGCCTATCTCAGACCTTTTTGTTGTGATTTTTTTTTTCCTATAAAGATTTAGATATTAATGGCATAGTCAATCTTTGATCATAAATGACTGCTGATTGCCTTCAGTTAAGGTATCTGATTACCTTGACCTAATGTAGTATTTTTAAGCACATTCCTAAATTGAATCATACATGAAATGCATTAAGGGAATTTGTTCTTTACTGGTTTTTTGTTGTTGTTTTTAAGCAAACAGTTGGCCATTTACTATTAGTGAAAAGGTAATAGTGTACCTTGATTGCTTAAACCTACTATTTAGTCTGGCTGCCTAGAAGGTTTTCATCCCTAAGCCTCTTTTCAACCTTCACCTTTGGCCTCATTCCTATCTTCATCATCTACAAGATACTTAACCTTTCCTGTTCGGCTGTCCTACTGGACCCACTGTCTAAAACTAAACTCTCTCTTCATAAGTAATGTGGATTTTTTTAGTGAAAGGGCCTTTCATACCCATCACCAGCCTGCTGTCTCATACCTATAGTTAATCACCTCTAGTTACAAAACTCTTTTCCTTGAGATTGAATTTCAACTTTTTGTAGTCTCCTTTCACTCGACCCATTTCACCTCACCTCCCTGGCCTCTCCTACTCTCTCTCTTCCGTGTACTGTTCAGGCCCCTCTCTACAGCATCTGCTGAACTTGTTCATTCTTGTATATTAGTGTTTCCAAACTGGGTTCTTGATTTTATCCTGGAGGCAACATAGTGGGGTGGAAAGAACTTGGACTTTGGTGTTAAACACATCTTAACCATGTACTCTACATAACCTTAGGTAACTTAACTTCTGATCCTTAGTTTCTTCACCTTGAATAGCAAAATAGTAGTAACTTTTAGGGTTGTATTGTCTTTTCACTATATATTTTTAATCTGTTAATCAGATCTCCCCAGTTAAGCTGCTTTAGGTAAGGGGACTGTGTGTGAACATTAACAACAATGGTTAGTAACTAATATTCATCCATCGGTTAAAGGCCCAGCACTGTACTAAGTGTGTTACATATTTTACCTTTTTTTAAGTTTTTTTTATTTATTCATTTGAGACACAGAGATAGAGAGCATGAGCAGGGAGAGAGGCAGAGGGAGAGGGAGAAGCAGGCTCCCCGCTGAGCAGGGAGCCCAATGTGGGGCTCGATCCCAGGACGCTGGGATCATGACCTGAGCCGAAGGCAGACGCTTAACCATCTGATCCACCCAGGCGCCCAATATTTTACCTTTTTTAAATTTTCATCATAGCCCTTTAGGGGAAGTACTATTATTTTTTCTAATTTATAGATAAGGAAACTAAAGTTCAGAAGAGTAACTTATCTAGTTATACTGTTCATTAGTGGCAAAGAGGAGATTCAAATCCATCTTTCTGACTCCAGATCCTACACCGTTACCACCATCATTACTTAAACTGTGCTGGGCACATAATATCTCAACAAATACTTTTTGATCCTGAGTGGTTACATAACAAGATTGTTTAATCTAGAAGCTAGTAGTTTTTATGTCTGAGTAGCATTGCTAAAAAGTCCATCAAACGGTAGGAGACCTAAAGATTTGGGCTCAAACCTTGTGTTAACTCTGATTTCTACATCATTATATGTTTCGTACAGTTTAAAGCTGATGGAACAGGATACTTGCAACCTTGAAGAGGAAGAGCGAAAAGCAAGTACCAAAATCAGAGAAATAAATGTTCAAAAAGCAAAACTTGTTACTGAATTAACAAACTTTGTAAAGGTAAGGCATTTTCTTAACTTTAGTCATTTTTTTAATAGCAGGTAGATAAGTAAATAGATTTAAAAAACTATTGCTAAGAGTTTACTATCAATAATTTTAGCTTTGACATTTTTCATTATAGGTCAATAAACTGGTTAAAAGCACTCATTAAGCTAAATTATTATATTCCAGGTGATTCAATTAAACACACAGAAAAACATTTAAAAATTCTCTTGTAAGAAATAGTTGTAAAAAGAACTATTCGAGCTATCAGTCGCATTAGAAAAATGTTTTTCTTATGGTTTATTAATTTTTAAAAACTTTTTTTTCTTGTCAAACAAATTAAACTTTTAGGGGTTTTTGTTCCTAGATTTGTACTTCTTTGCATATACAAAAAGTTGATTTAATTCTTCAAAATACTACAGTGATCTCTGAGAAGAACAAATTAGAATCCGATTACATGGCTGCTTCATCACAACTCCGTGTCACAGAGGTACAATTTTTGCTTTTATTTTTTTATGATGGGGTTCCAGCCTCAGACCAGTTTGAAAACCTGTATCATCACTTGGAATATGCGTTTTGTTATATGCTCTTTAGTTTATAAATGTAATGCATTTTGTGGATGAGGAAGTATTATTTGAAACACTGTACTGTGCATTTTATGTTATTTGATTGGGGGAGGTACGGTAATAATTAGAGTATCTTATGTAGTCCCTTGACGGGCAGAGTCTCCTGTCTGTTAACCCATATAAACTATAGTCACACTATCAAGAAGTAGCAGCCAGTAGCTTTCATTGCAGTTTGTACATCTTGTAAAATAAACTGCAGATGAGTTACAGTCCTCACCAAGAGTGGCCTTAGTGTACAGTTTTGGTGATTTAATCTTCTGTTAATATCGATCTATGAAAGGATAAATATTAGTGTGCAGGGAGTGAAATGCGATGCACTAAAGTTAACGAAAATCCCAAAGAAGAGCTGGCGACAAAGTGCTAGTGACAGTGGCATAGTTTTGAGTCTTCCAAATCCTTTCCCAAAAAGAGAAGAGCAACTAGGCTAACAACCACCAACCCACGGACACCATACACAACAAACTAAGTTTCAGAGTAGCCCTGTTGGTGTACTGCCGTTTACTCTCCCACTAACCACCCAACGGTAGCAGTAGACCGTTCAAGTTAAGGGCACAGTCCCCAGCAAGCCTGCCCTTCGGTCTCTAGCCCCGCTCCCTGGAAGGCTCAAATATAAGTCGAGATAATCCTCGGACTCAACGCCCCAACCCTCTGATCACATGATTTGTCCTGCTGGCATTGTCCCTTCCCCTCTGGAGTCATCTCCTAAGCTTAAACGTAGGTATGACCCAAGGGGCGGGCTCGCGAGTAACCCATCACTCAGGAAAGTCCTAGGGTTTCAGAGTCTCCTTCCCCAAAAACCAGGGGCCAAGGCCTAATTCTTTAACTCCAGAATGTCAGTGGGGAAGATGAAGCCCGCAGCAGCATGACTAGCGTGTTATCAGCGAGTATGTGGTAAACGGGGCGGGGTGGGGCGGGGGGAGCTCGGAGAACCCAAAAATGCGGGCACCAACAGGTTCTCCTCTCTAAACGAAGGAGGCCCCACTAGGTGTGGAAAGCTCAGCAGATCAGTTTGAGCACAGCTGAAACTGGGAGGCGACTCTGTAGGCTCTGGAAAGGTCGGATGGTGCTGTGGTGGTGCATGTCCTGTGAACTCTCAAGCCAGACTAAACCACGTTGCAGAAGCACGCTGCTTACTGAGAACTAGAACCACGGGGTAGACGAAGGGCACGGTAAAATTGGTCCTACGTGGTTCTAAGGCTGCCAGCGCGGCTGACACACAGCACTAAAAATGGGAGAAGAGACCATAAACATTAAATAGAATATACTTCCTGATTGTCTGATAGGTATTATCAGGAAATAAAAGGATATTACTTCAAAGTGGGTGCTTTGGGAGACAGAAATAAGGGAGAATTTCAACATTGTTTATAGTGGAAACCAACAGACAGTATTCCAAAACAGATATAAAAGGACATAGGACATTATATAAGGTATTTGTGCAAATTTTCCTAAATACCAAAAGATATACAAAGAAAAGGAGAGGGAGATAAAACACATCATATCACCAAAGGTTAGATATTTATATGCATAGATGCCACAAAAATAAATATGACATAAAATGGCAGAACTAAGGCCAAACATCAGTCTTGTCATTAAGTATAAAAGGATGTAACATCTTTTAAAAAAGGATTATTTCCAAGTTCAATATGGTGCAGAATGTGAGAGATACCTCTATAAGAGATTGAGAAAGGTTTAAATAAGAGGACAAAGAGCCCAAGGAATTTTTTTTTTAATCACAGAGACCCAAAATATCAGAAGTATCTATATTTATGAAATCATGATGATACTTAAAAAAATACTAATATTGGTCACCTTTGGAGGATTTTGGAGAACTAGCCATTATTTTGAAAAATGTAATACTTAGGATAAATAAGACAAGTTCCTCTTTCCAGAAGCCTTTCAAATAATAAATGCAGAAGGGATTAGAGTAATAGAATACCACCACTTTGCAGCTGCTGATCAATCAGTGGATCACATGAGCTAACATCACAAAATAACCAGATATTTATATGTATACCCACAGAAAAACATAACATGAAATTGTGAAAAAATTTCAATCTGATTCAGCCTCTGGCACAGGCTGTGTCGACTTTGGCGCTGCCACCGTTTTACACTGGGGGGTTCTGGGGGATTCTGTCGTGCGGGGCGGTCCTGAGCATTGGACAGTGTTTATAAACACGGCATCTCGGGCCTTCACCTGCTAGACGCCAGCAGTACACGCCTCCCCACTCGTGATGTCGTGATGACATTGCCAGATGGACCCTGGGGGGCAAAACTGCTCCCATTTCAGAACCACTGCTCTGAAACTACCAGTTTCAAGGCTTCAGAATTATAATTAGATCTCAATTTAGATGATAAATTGTCATCAGAAATATTTGATCCTATTTTGATTTTGTAAACCTTACCGTTGAAAAAGTAAATTCATGTATCCAAGTTGTTCTAACTAAACATATTCTAATAGCTGGAGTATTGGATTTTAATTTTAAATTAATTTAAAAATTTAGTTTCTCAGTCATATTAGCCACATTTTAAGTGCTTAATGGCCACGTATGACTTGTGCCTACTTTACTGGATAGTGCCATTATCTAAGAAAAGGAAAAAAGGAGAGAGAGAACCTAATTAAGTTAAAAAGAACTTAAAAAACATATTAACCAAATACAGTGATTGGACATAATTTAGATCCCAGTTTGAACAAACCAATTGTAAAAAAAAAAAAAAAATCTAAGAAATGAAAGTTTGAATACTGACTCAATAATATTAGAATTCATTGACAATATTTTTAGGTTTGATAATGTGGGTATGGATTTTTTTAAGTCAGAAGTACATTGCTGTAATATTTATGAAGAAAATAGAATGTCTGGAATTTCTTCAAAATCCTCCGGGGAAGAAGGGAGTCTAGAGAGAGTCTACATGACACTGTCTTGGTCTCGAGTTTAGAATTGTTGAAGCTGGATGATAGGTATATGAAGGTTTACTATACTGTTCTCTCTACTTTCATGTATGTTTGAAATTTTCCATAATAAAAAATAAAAGGCTTCTGTCCTTGGCCATGATGAAATGATAGGGGCCATACGTGCTCTCTAAAAGATGGGACAAAATATATGAAACAGTGGTTTTCAGACATTGGCTAACAGGCAGCACGGGACAGTGATTTTTGAGGGAGGGGAAAACAGGGCAAGGTGGTCCCTGTGGTGGCCTCGGCTTACTGCCAGGAGAGTCCCAAGCCACAGTGCAGGGAAGAGGAAGCCAGGAGGAAATAGAGCACAGCACTACAGATCTTACGATGGTCAAAGGGTATTAGGAGAGTGGTGAACAGCTTTCAGGCAGTAAATTTGACAGTTTAGAAGAAATGGGCAGACTCTTTAAAAGCCCCAAAAGTCCCTGAAGGAAGAGCTAATTAGAATAGCCCTATATTTACTAAAGAAATTAAATTTGTATTTAAAAACCTTCCCACAAGGAAAATTCCAGCCCAGAGGCTTCACTGGTGAATTCCAAGGAAAAGGAAGAATTAATAGCAGTTCTACCTAGAGTCTTCAAAAGGTGAAAGGGGTGGGGGGGTGGGGAGGGAATACTTCTTGACACATTGTGTGAGGCTAGCATTCTCCAGTATCAAAACCAGACAAGACTACAGAGCAGTACCTTTCATTAACCACAGATGCAAAAATTCTTTTAAAAAGTTAGCAAATGAGGGGCACCTGGGTGGCTCAGTTGCTTAAGCATCTGCCTTCAGCTCAGGTCATGATCCCAGGGTCCTGGGATCGAGCCCCACGTCAATTTAAAGATTTAAAAATAAAATCTTAAAAAAAAAGTTAGCAAATGAAATCCAACAGTATATCGAAGAGTAATACATCCTAACCAAGTGAGTTTATCACAGAAATTGATCTAACATTTGAAAATTCATCAGTGTAATCCATCATGTGAACAACTAGAGAAAAAACACATGATCGTCTTAGTATATACAGGGAAAATACTTGCCAAAGTCTAGCATCCTTTTATAAAAACTTTGTGTATCTAGGAATAGAAGGAAAATACCCAAAACCATTAGCTCATATCATACTTATTGATGAAGGAGTGGAAGCTTTCCCCTAATGATTGGAAACAAGGAAAATGCTCACTAATCAGTTCTGTTCCACATTGCACTGGAGGATCTAGCCAGTGCAGTAAGGAAAAAACAAAAACTTGTCTATTGCAGACAAACATACGTCTGTGGAAAATCTTAACGAATCAGTGCTATCAGTGAATTTAGCAAGGTTGCAGGATACAAGTCAATATAGTTCAAAATCAGATGTGGCTCCCTGTACTAGCAACAAACAATTGGAAAGCAAAGTTTAAAAATACTGTGTGGGGTACCTGGGTGACTCAGTTGGTTAAGCATCCGACTCTTGATCTCAGCTCAGGTCTTCGCTTGGGTTTTCTGGGGGTTTTTTGTTTTGTTTTTAAGATTTTATTTATTTGAGAGAGAGAGAGAGAGAATGTGTGCACAAGGAGGAGAAGCGGCAGGCTTCCTGCTGAGCAGGGAGCCCGACGCGGGGCTCAATCCCAGGACCCCAGGATCATGACCTGAGCTGAAGGCAGACGCTTCCAGGCGCCCCTTAGCTTTGGGTCTTGAGTGGAAGCCCTGTGTTGGCTCCACGCTGGGAGTGGAGCCTACTTAAAAAAACAAAACTACTGTGTACAATAGCATCAAAAGTATGAAATGCTTAGGGATATATTTATAAGACCTGTATGCTAAAAACTACAAAATTTTGCTGAAATTAAAGTAAGACTTATGTAAATGGAGAGAATGATTGTGTTCATGGATCAAAGGTTCAGGATTTGTTAAAATGCCAATCCTCTCCCATTAGACATTGACGAGCTTATTGGAAAATGCAGTAGACTTAGAAGAACTTTGAAGAAGACCAAGTTCAATGACTCACCTTCCTAATTTTGAGGCTTATTACAAAGCTGCAGTAATGAAGCCATCATTGTAGTGGTGTAAAAACAGACGTATACGGCTCAGTGGAACTAAATAGGGAAACCAGAAATAGACTCACACGTATATAGTCAGTTGTTTTTTGGCATAGATAACGGAGGCAATTCAATGGAGAAAGAAGAGTCTAACAGATAGTGCTAGAACAATTGAATAGTCATGTACAAAAAATGAGCACAACCCTTACCTTATGCCATATATAGATGGGTCATAGACTTAAATGTAAGAACTAAAGCTAAAAGCTTTTTGAAGGAGAGATAAGAAATTCTTAGTGATCTTGCTTTGGGAAAATTGGAAGACAAAAAGCATGAAGTTTTACTTCAACAAAATTAACTTGCTTTTCAATACGTGCTGTTAAGAAAAGGCAGGCTACAAACTGACGGGGAGCATATGTTTGCAACACATAACACCTGACAAAGGACTTGTGTCAAGATGAAGGGCTGTTACTGGGGGCCATATCGAACCTAACATCTGCTTATATTAAGTCCCTTCAAGCTGATAGTATTTGCATTTTCAAAGGATTAAAAAAAAAATACATGACATTCTGTATGGGGCCCTCGACACCTAAAATACTTAACCTACTGGCCCTGTATAGAAAAAGTCTGCTGGCCCTGAAGGATACTCTAAAATGAACTCTTGTACAACTATCAATACAAAGATGACAAACAGCCCAGTCAGAAAATGGGCAAAAGACTTTAACATGATCTTCACTAAAGAAATACACAGACAGCAGATAAGCACATGAAAAGATGCTGAACTTTAGTAGGGAAGTGTGAATTATAATGAGCTACTTACCATAGACCTGCTGGCATGACGGACTTTGTACGGAAATGTTGCTGAGGACGTAGAGACTGGAACTCACATCCGTACGGGTGGATTTCAAGTGCGTAACCACTTTGGGAAACCACTGGAGAGATTCTTAAATGCTAAACATATAGCTGCCATAGGATCCAGCCATTCCTCTCCTTGTATTCACCCGAAAGAAGGGAAGGTATATGTCCATGAAAGACTGGTACAGGGATGTGTGCTAGTTTTGTCATAGTTTAAAACTGGAAACAAATGTCCAGCAGCGGTGAAGACACAAATTCCGGGATATCCACACAACAGGGCATTACTCGGCCGTAAAAAGGAATGAATTACTGAGACACATAACATGAGGGATCCTAATTATGCTGGGTGCAAGAAGCCAGACCAAAAAAATCTGATTCCATTTATATGAAATTCTACAGAATGTAGAATGCCCTGTGACAAAAATCAATCAGTGGTTGCCTGGGGCGGGGGTGGGGGGGATACAGTGGGGTAGATTACGGAGGGGTACGAAGTGTTGAAAGGGATAGGTTTGTTACATTGGGGGTGATGGTTTCACTGTTGTATGGGTTCATCAGAACCTACCAATTTGTGTACTTGACATGCAGCTTATTCACCAGTTACACTTCAAAGCTGAAAACATGTTTAAAAACTTAGCTTATCATTTGTTTCACTAAAGTCTTTTTTCCAATATTTCCAAGTATGAAATTTTAAAGATACACCAGAGTAGGAGGAGTAATAGAACTTCCTTATGTCCCTTCTCCCTAACAAATGTAACACTTTGCCATGTTTGCTGCAGATTTTTAAAGCTTGTCCTGTATGTGAAATCCCCTTGTGCCTTGGTCATCCATTCTTCTCCCTTCCCAGAGTCATCTACGCTCTGGCAGGGTCTGTGCGTTAGACCTAACTTTTCAGAAACATTCCTGTTGCTTAATAGTGAACTGTAGTAGTATCTTTTAGTGGAAACAGCCCTGATAGGTGTTAGGAAATTGAGGACCGCTCAGAGGAGTGGGAACATTATTCTGAAGTCAGCCTCTTCAAACTCGGCTTCCTGAAAAAGTGTATGGCTAGGAAAAATTGGAAGAAACGTGATTTTGCCGGCTGATAAGCATCTTAGAGTAGTGGGCAAGCACAGACATGCCTCGCCAGAAGGAGCTGAAGGTCAGGTTTGATATGCTAGGGTTGGTGACTGCACTTAGAGCAAAAGCCAGAGGCTCGGAAGATGGGAAAGTCCTTCCCTCAGCCCTCCCGTCCAAAACAGAAAAAAGAAGAGGAACAGGAGCACTTACTGTCATTCTGAACATGGTGAAGGGGTCCAGCCAAAAGAAACCAAAGGTAGTACCCAAGTGGGGGGGGAGGGGCCGTGGCGTGTGAGCGAAGGCCTCCGCCCCTCGTGTGTTCTGTTGGTGGGTAATCCTGGAGCCCGGGCTGCAGTTCTGTCACGGAGCGAGCCTGTGGGCCTGGCTGCTCAGTACAGGCGGCGACAGTTCAGAAACTGACCCGTCGCGCCAGGACTGTATGGAGTGAGTCCAGGCACACAGTGCAGTATTGGATCCTTGTGCATGAAGTTTTATTTTTGAATTAAGCATGAATGAGCTTAAGAAAACTAGAGGTTGGTGTCATGTTTACAGAAGTATCATGAAATCATGATGGCTTTGGGGTAAATCTTCTCCCAACTTCAGCCCACTCTCCACATGGAGCTGCTCTTCAGCAGCCTTTGTTCACAGGGATGTGCTAAGATTTGGTGTCAGCGCACAGTTTTTCTCCTGTGATCCATTTTGTGAGGAGCCGCAGGAATAGTAAGATTCTGAGCAGAGTGGACTACTCTAGAGAGTAGCAAAGCTTCTGGGGAGGAGGGTTTGTTTTCGGTTTTTGAGTCACTCATTTTTTTATAAGGACAGCCACCTTACACTGTCTAGAGAAATAATCTCTGGTTAGCTGCTTGTCCCTTTAGATTTGGTACCTGGAAATAGCCGCTCCGTTCGCAGCCTCTTGACCACACACAGACCCGTGGGCGCATGGCCCTGGACAGGTTTTCCCCTCCTGCTCTTACTTGATGCCACCCGACTGTATTGTGCATTTCCTCGGCAGTGTTTTGCACCATTCTGTTTCTCTTTTTCACGAGTTGATGTGAAAATTATTTTCTACATCCCTTCTGGAAGGTTCTTTTATTTCCTGCACTGTGTCCTCAATCGGTGTTGGTTGCTGACCACAGTCCCTCACCACGCTTTTGAAATAGTGAATATTGAGTGAAAGAATATATAGACTACGTCTGTCATTGTTCACTTTCTCTTTGACTCTTTTTTCTTCTGTTTGCTGTCCTTTACCCACAGGTGCTCTTACTATTCCTCTGGCTGTCCTGTGCCATTTGAAACAAGGAGAAAATACTGTTTTGTTTTGTTTTTTCCTACTCTTCCCACATGGCTTGTTGCACTAAGGAACCATTACTGCCACTTCCCATTTTGTCCTTGACACTGACCGTGAAAACAAGTTTGACATGTTTCAGTAGGGGTCGTATCCATGAGGGAACTTCAGGGATGACTGACCACCACGGGGTTTGATACGTCTTCGGACTGTTGGAAGGCCAAGAGGGTGACAGGGTTCCAGGACTATAAGATGTCCTCAGAGAAAGGCAGGTGTGGTTGTGAGTGTTGCTTTGTGAATTGTGTCTGGAGTATCTTTAGGACAAGTTAGTAAGCTGACTGCATGTAAGTCTACATATGAAGGTGGATACAAAGAGAGAGACCTGTTAGTTGGTTGAGGTTTTGTTTTTTTGTTCTTTTTTTTAAGCCGTGCACTGCTTTCCTAACCCCACTCCATGTCTCTTATTTATCTTCAGTCAGAGGTATTAAATAAAATACCTATCTGCCCTGCAGGGGTATTGTGATAATTCCATTTAATATATATCAAGGTGCTTAGTGCACTGCCTAGCGTGAAACCAGGGTTTCCTTAAAAAGTATAGGTTTGCATCAGAATATTAGTTACAAGAATTAGAAATTGTTTAATGTGTTTATCCTCCCACTGAATTTAGAAGTTCTTGCTTTCATCTAATGTTCTCTTCTCTGGCTACCTGCTTACCTCTATCCTGCAACACAAATTCAGGAGACTTTTGTTTATTTAAGGGAGATAGATTTGGGGAGAGGTGGGGTCACGTAACAAGTAAACAGTATTATTGCCATTACTTAATTGCTTACGATCAGAATTCGTAATCTTGTATAGTAAAAAGTCAAGACGCTTACCTTTTTACGTTTCAGATTTGACATTAAAATTTCAAGTTGATATTAAAAGATTACTTTTCATATTTCTAAAATATATATTCTGTATGGTATGTACTAAAACTTATACTTAACGTTTGAATTTGAAATCCATTAAATTGGCATGAAATTTTGAGGCTTATATTTGTATTAAAGGAAAATTAAGGAAGTAATGTTTTTATTTACAACTAGTGTTTTAGTAAAAGTTCATGCTACTTAGAGCTCACATTCCTTTCATACAGAAAATTGTTTTCATTTGACTAATTGTTAAATAGAATACTTATGGTGTTAATTTTAGGTGTAACATGCTATTTATATTTAGTTAAGAAATTCTGTAAACAATTCCGATTTGTTCCACTAGAGGGCCCTCTTAGAGAAGCTTTTCCTTGTTCAATGTCAATATGCACCTTTCAGGACCAATGAGCTTTCTCAGAATTTCCGGGAAAAGATGATACTATTCTTTCAGAATATGTACCCACAGAGTAGTCCTTTCTGAGATGTTGGTGGGGCATAGTTTGTAAATTTGCCTTTTTTCTCCCCCTTAGGTCTCCCACAGATAAAAAGTTTCTGTTGTCCATTAACTGTTAAAGGCTAGACTCTAAGCAGAATTATTAATAAAGCCTTTTTTCACTAGTCTGACTTTACAACATTATCTTAGATTATGGTTTGCTCCCTTTCTTTCTGCTCCTTACCTACCCTCCCCACCCTGAGCAGAAAAAAACTCAGCAAGAATTGTGATTTGGGGGGGCTTGTAATCAGCTATCCAGGGAACACATTCTGCTTCTCCTCTAGTCATTGCTTACTTGTTGGTGAAGACCATTCCCCTGTCAGAGCTTCTGTGACCACTCTGGCCTTCCTTCCTGTCCCCCCCCCCCCAACTGGCTTTGCTGTCCTCTGTCCAGCCCTCTCCGAGGGGCATGGTGCTGTAATGAAAAGAGCAGGAGTTCTAGAAGCAGGTGTGGATGTGAATCCTGACAGCCTGCAACTAAGTGTGTGAGCTTGGACGAGATGCTTTAATTCTTTTTTTAATGTGCAAAATGGGGAATAATATCACTGTACAGTATTGTGAGAAATAAGGGAATCGTGTGTGAAGCACACAGCACATAAGCTTTCAATAAATAGTAGAGCTGTTTCTTTAATAATAATTAAATTTTCTGTGTCTTTCTCCTTTTTCACCTTTCTATGTTCAGTGCATAATAAAATACTGACATTTAATGGATTCTCAGTAATTATCTGGTGAAGGAATGAATGGGTCCATGAATAAATGATAACTATATGGAAGATCCTTGGACAACCACCAAACACTATTTAAAGGTTCTCTTTACATTCAAGTGCTGAGTTTTCAGATAGGAAGCCTATGTATTGTGTATTTCAAATTGTATTAATTATATATAGCTAAGTTAAACTGTTTCAGAACAAAGCAGATTTAAATTTCAGAGCTCAAGGGGCGCCTGGGTGGCTCAGTCGGTTAAGCATTTGGCCTTCGGCTCAGGTCATGATCCCAGGGTCCTGGGATCGAGCCCCATGTAAGCCTCCTTGCTCAGTGGGGAGTCTGCTTCTCCCTCTCCCTGTGTGTGTGTGCATTCTCTCTCTCTCTGTCAAATAAGTAAATAAATCTTTAAAAAGAGATAAATTTCAGAGCCCTTAAGGATTAATGTCATATGGAATGCTGATGTATTTTAAAGTTTAAGTTCAAATTTAGTATTTGTCATGATTTTTGAGGTATGGCTTTTAGATGATTTGCTTCTTGAAATTCAGTCATTGATATACAGGCCTACCTCGTTCTACTGCTCTTCACTTTTCTACCCTCAAGATAGGATATAGTATTTCGTTAAATCTGTTATGGTGACCTGTGATGAGTGAGTGGCTTTGCTGAAAGCTCACATGGTGGTAATTAGCATTTTTTAGACATACTGCCATCGCACACTTATTAGACTACAGTATAATAAACGTAGCTTTTACACAGTAGGAAACTAAGACATTGATCTGACTTGCTTTGTTGTGATGGTCACTTTATTGAGGTGCTCTGGGACTGAATCCACAGTGTTCCCAAAGTTCACCTGTAATGTGTCTTTTGATAAAGTAGTCCTCTGACAAAATGGTAACCTACAAATTGTCAAAAATTCTTTATCTTGCAATAGCAACACTTCATTGAGCTGGATGAAAGTCGACAGAGATTATTGCAGAAATGTAAGGAGCTGATGAAGAGAGCTAGGCAAGTATGTAACCTGGGTGCAGAGCAGACGGTTCCTCAAGAATACCAGACAGTAAGTATAACAAGTGTATAAGGCTGCAAGGTCACATGCTGCCTACGTTCTTGGTCAGCTTCAGGTGTGTTAGGCATTGTAACGGGCCATGAGAAACAAAGTGCTGCCAGAAATACAGAATAGTCCCCCCATTTTTAAACTGAGTATGTATGTAAAGTAATTGTGCTTAATGGATTTTCTTTACTATATTCAAACTTGGACATCCATCAGTCTTGGCTTAGTCCTAAAGTTATTAAAGCACGGGCAGCCCCTTACACAGTTACCAGTTCCAGAATATCCATTCTTCCAATAAAACGCTTTTTCCCCCAGGCTACCTTTAAGAGGTAGGGTCAGGAGATAGGGTGTAGTTTTTTATGGAAACCTAGCACTGGTAATTGGTATATAAGAAATGGTAAATAGAAGTGATAGGTTTTAGAAAAAGGTAAAATGAAGATGTTTTTCTGGAAATGAGGGTGTTTATTAAGGCTCAGTGAGACCTGAATCTTTAGGGCTAACATCTGTTGGCAAGAAAAGGAGAAAAGAGGCTTTCCTTCTTTCCTTTCTATTTTCTGTGCTGACATAGTGTTCAGTTAGTAAAAGGAGATTCTGCTTTGTATTCCACGTTCCGCCATTAATTTTGTGGCCCTGTGACCCTGAGTGTTATCTGACAAGTAGGGATCATACCTTGCCTAACATACCCACTCTCAGAATAATGTCAAAATAAAAGAAGAAAATAGAAAATGAATTTTGAGATAAAGTATTTTATCTTAATTTCAATAAATAATGAAATGTCTATTTCCCTATTTCAGTAGTTAATGTCTACTCTCTTTCAATAGCTAATGATATGTCTGGAAAAAAAAGTTTGGATTATAATTTTCAAATCCTCAAAGACTTCACTCTGTTACATCAGACACAGACACCCTAGAGAGGGGTTCTATTTAGGTACATAGTAGGGATTTAGTAGGAACATATATAAGAAATTGAGTGGCTGTTGTTTCTAAAAATATATTAGCACTTCTCCAGATTACATGGAATTATCATAAAATAAGTAAAAGTACAATATCTGTACTATTTTTTTTTCTTTTCGGAGAGTAGTATGATTCTACCCTTGATAAGTTATATGGTTTTTGAAAGAAACATATTAGAAGATAATTCATGTATTATGAATGTTACTGATCGATCAGGCATTGAACAAGACCGATATTTCTCTACTGAAGTTTATATTCTAGTCTGGAGGGTGGGGCAGATGAACGAATTAAAAAGCAGAGAGACAAATGTCGGCTATGAAGAGGTGCTAAGAAGAAAAATAAAACTAAGTAAGAGGATCATGTCAGGGAAGCCTCCTTCGAGAAGATACTATTATAGAGGATTCCTGAATGGAGAGAAGAAATTAGCCAAGTGAGAGTTTGAGGGAAGAGTCGTCCAGGCAGAGCAAACAGCTCCATACAAAGCCCCCGAGGCAGAAGTACATGTGGCACATTTCACATGAGTCTCAGTCCGGCTCAAACAAGATCATCCAGGCACGAAGCACAGTGGAAGTCAGAGCACGGAGGGTCTCGTGGAAGGAGTGCGGGCTGGATGTGGAGACGGAACCCGCTGGAAGATTGTCAAGAGGAGTGATGGGACTGACCGGAGCATGTAGTGGAACACTCTGACTGCCAGGTGGAGAATCCAGTAGGGACACAAGACTGAAAGCAAGGAGACTGCTGAGAAGATGATGGCTTTGGACCAGGCCAGAGAGAAGAGGGGCATGGATCAGGGTGGGAGCCCTGGAGAGGCAAGTTTACCGATATGGGGATCTTTTCAGGACAGTCAGCAGGGCTGGCTAACGGATGTGAGGGCAAGGGTGAGAGAGAGAACCAACCCCTGTGTTCTGCCATTGACTGAGACGAAGAAGGTTGAAGGAGAAGTAGATTTGCTCCAAGTGGTGGGGAGGGTGGGGGACAAGAAGATTTCTCTTTGACCATCTACAACGGCAGATGCCCATTCGGGAGTCCAGTGAGGATGCTGAGCACGTGCTCAGCCCCGGGGGAGAGCTCAGCGGACAAGCCACTTACTGTCTGAAAGCCTGTACAAGTTAAACTGCTTTCTGAACAGATAAAAGACATAAGATTAAAATACTAGATTCATGTCATATTTCAGGATCTTTGTCAGGGTGTCAAGACTGATTCTGTAGCTCATACCGTATGAGCTTTGCAGGTTGTGCCGGCAAACCAATGTACCGCTTTCCTCCCAGATGAGAAAGCGTCTGACTGGTCTCTGTGGTCTGGACTCAGAAGGCAGTACAGTTGACCCTCGAACCACATGGGGCCACGTGTATGTGAATTTCTTTTTCAATAAATACAGTCCTATACATGTATTTTCTTTTATGTTTTCCATGATAACATTGCCTTCTCTCTAGCTTACCGTAAGAGTACAGTATATAAAATACGTAGCATTACAAAATACGTGTCACCTCGCTGCTGATGTTCTCGGGAAGGCTTCCAGTCCGCAGCAGGCTCTTGGTAGCCATGTTTTGGGGGAGTCAAAAGTTACACATGTATTTTTGACTACACAGCAGGGGTCAGTCCCCCTCACCCTGTGTCGTTCGAAGGTCAGCTGTGCTACAGCCAAATTCTGCCATCAGAGTAATTGGGTTCTTAAGATGCTTTTGTCATTCTTCATAAGTACAGTATAAAGTTCTAACTTCTTGCTCTCTTTCAATGCCCCACATATTCTGGACCCATTCTACCAATTCAGCAAGTACCCACCATTCCAAATGGACACAACTCCTCACCCCCCATGGTATGCCGCGCTTTCTTTTTTCCAAGCTCCTCTTTCCCCTCTGTCCTGCTTTTCCGTAGCTCCTTGAAGGCCCAGAGACTTCTGGGAAAGCGGGGCCTCTCACTTCTCTTAACTCCCTGTAGCTCCCCTGGCATGAACTGGTATTTCCTGTCAACCCCATGTCCTTGTAGGATAGAACTACTTACTTTAATACTCAGCACCAATACTCAGCCTTAAGATGTTCTCCGTGTTAACTAAGCGTAAGCTTTTGGAAGGCAAACAACCCTGTTTAATTCCTTTGACTCCTTGTATGCTAGCATGCTGTTGAACACATAGATACTTACTCAGCAGAATATTTAACTGTTCAAATTAAACTGCTTTTGCTGGACTATTTGTAATTACAGACCATTTTTTTCTCCTTTAGGCTTTCCAGGATCTTCCAAACACATTGGATGAAATTGATGCTTTGTTAACTGAAGAAAGATCAAGAGCTTCTTGCTTCACAGGACTGAACCCGACAGTATGCTTCCTTCCCTGTCGCCGACCTCAGGCCCCGCCACCCCCTCCCCACACACACCGCGCACGCGCACACGCTTCTCTCCAGTACCCGCCTCCCACTCTGTACTAGAGCTCTTGGTAATAACAAGCTAGACAGCAGGAACAATGTGCTTTAAATGCCAGATTCTGAATCTATTAGAATTTTAAATAGACTCTTCCTAAGGAACACACTGTTCTGTGCCTTTCCTTTATAAAAAGAATCATTGGGCTAACCTGAAATACTGCAGTGTCTATTTTTTCAAGGATAAAAAACACGTTCAGTAGAAGAACATAAATTAATTGCATACAAACAATGCAACACAATTGGCATTTTCTGTTAGTGTTTTAATTGATGCAAAATTTCCCGTGATGTTCTCCTTTGGTGGATTTGTCTTAAATAATTATTTCCTGCCAGGTGGTTGAAGAATACACAAAAAGAGAAGAAGAAATAGAGCAATTAACTGAGGAACTAAAGATAAAGAAAGTTGAACTGGATAAATACAGGGAAAACATTTCACAGGTAATTATTTAACCTTTAACTTTTTTTTCTGTCACGTGCTCATCGTTTATCATATGGGGATGTAGAATAATGCAAACTGAAATGACATGCTTCTAGGAACAAATGCAGCGTCTGTTCTCATGACTAGATTGATACTGATACTGAATTCGTTTTATGGACAGTTTTCTATGAATATAATAATACTTTTAAATTGTGCTTTTATATTGAATTTATTTGCAGGTAAAAGAAAGGTGGCTTAATCCTTTAAAAGAGCTCGTAGAAAAAATTAATGAAAAATTCAGCAATTTTTTCAGTTCTATGCAGTGTGCTGGTGAAGTTGATCTACATACAGAAAATGAGGTAATATTGCATTTGAATCAAATGTTTCCTGGCAAGTAATTTTAATTAGATGCTAAAAGTATGTGTAAATTGTTTATTCTAGAGTTCTACCTGTGAAAACTTCACTTACTAAAAAATTGTTCAGAGGAAGGAAAACACCTATGGGAGTCCCATCAGGGTCACTTTTTTTTTTTTTTTTTTGGTGACATTTGAGACAAGCCTCACTAAAACTCTTTATATCCAGATAGGTAATGGTTATTCAGCTATGAATGATTTGCTTTATAAATCTACCACTGTCCATGTTAGAAGAGTCCTGAAGACATTGGCAAACAACTGAAACACAGCATAGTATCAGTGGTTTCCTTTTTTAAGAGTACACAGGAATGAAAATATTTGGAAATTTGATACTAAAATTCCTTGAGCTGTAAGTTAATGCACTGCCAAATGGTAGGTAAAATCATTTCCATTCAGAAATGTGTAAAGTGATGAACCTGGGATTTGCTTTAAAGTCATTGAAAAAGAGGAGAGGATAGAGTTAGAGATGAAACAGGATTGGTCCTGTGTTGATCATAGTTGAAACTAGTTGGTAATATACTGAGCTTATTTTAGTGTTCTAATTTTCTGAATGTTGAAAAATTGCCCTAGTAAGTTTTTTCTTAGGACAGAAATGGAGACAATAAAAGATCCTTTTCCTTCACAGCTCAGCATCTTTGTACTTTAGCTTGTATGCAACTTCGCATGTATGTTACGTACGTAGATAGAAAGCAAGGTAGTGCTTTAGGAACTTTGCCCCGTGACTCCTTCACCTGCTTGATGCGAGACATAAGGGTAGCCAACATCATTTCACTTTTCAGTCCTGGTAAGATGGTAGATTCTGCCACAGTGATGTCACCTACAGTCTTTGGGCTTGTTACAGGTAGTAACAAATGTCATTTATGATATACTGCCCACGTGCCAGGCACTGTGCCAAAGCCCTTCTAAGTTTTGTTCTCCTGTTTCATCCTGTCCATTACTCTATAAAGCAGGTACTTTAATCAACTCTTTCTTACAATTAAACTCAAACAATAAAGTATCAAAGAACTAGTTGCTATCTCAAAGCCTTTAGGGATCTTCAAGGATCTATTCAGATAAAACTTTTATCACTAAAGTTTTTTACTCTTCTGATGGATTTATTCAGTCTATTTTCAAATAGTAGTATGAAATTGCCGGAGAAAGCGGTAACCTGTCAGCAACGTTTTAATGTTCTACAGGAAGACTATGATAAATACGGAATTCGCATTCGAGTCAAGTTCCGCAGCAGTACACAGCTGCACGAGCTGACCCCACACCATCAGAGCGGCGGGGAAAGAAGTGTTTCCACCATGTTGTACTTGATGGCGCTTCAGGAGCTTAATCGATGTCCATTTAGAGTCGTGGATGAAATCAATCAGGTGTGGTGCTTATTCTTTTACTTGGGCTTTATTGTAGCTTATAATCGATTTAAATGTAATCATTGTTACTGTCATTGTTTAGGGAATGGACCCGATCAATGAACGGAGAGTGTTTGAAATGGTTGTAAATACTGCTTGTAAAGAAAATACATCTCAGTACTTCTTTATTACACCAAAGGTAGGTAGTAAGTCATCTAAAAGTGCTCATGTACTCAGAAGTCCCCTGTGGCCTCATCACAGAGTATGGCCCGATACATCAGTATGAGCAGAAACACTCCCAAAAAAGATTACAGTAATACTTATATAAAGGGGACAAGTTCCAGTGACATACTTCATCAGAAACCTTATTATTGGAAGAAGAATGTAAGAGGCATAGAATTATGTTCTAGAACCAAGATTTCCTCCCTGCTTTTGGCACTTACTCTTCATCTAGAGAAGTTCCTCTTTTAGTACTTTTTAAAAGAGGCAGGAGAATACGAACCCTCAAATTCTGGCGCTCCTCATTTCCCCAAAAAGACCATCTGGTCCCACTGCCCAGGTGCAGGGGAAATTTTAAGTTACCCTGACCTCCCCTCTCCTCAGATTAACTTGGATAAAAACAGAATTATCCTTACAAAGAATTTTCCATTCTAGAGCTAGAACCATTACAGCAGGAAATGTTCTTTTGTTACGTCTTATGCTGTGGCTAATTTGTAAGACCAATATACTCAAAGATGTGTTTATTAATACTACCGGATTTTCTCTTTAAACTAAGTAGCCATGAAAAATTTCATTGGAGTGCCCATCTTCAATGTGCATTTTTATTGAATATTATCATCTGTCTTCTTTGCCCAGCAGATTCTCTCTGGAAGAGCCAGACCTGTTAATACTCTTATTTACCAAACACCCTGGCCTATAAGCCCACCCCTCTGGCACACACTTCGCAGGCTTCCGATCTTTCACAGACCATTCAAGTTGTGCTTGTGAAGTATTTGTGGATAAATGAGTTCAAGTATGGATCCTAGGACAGTTCTGAAGGACATACTTCCAGGGTCAACCTGGGCAGTTGTAGGATCTTATTTGGCCTGGGAATGCTGACCAGGCCTCTGTTGAGGATTCTTTAGGCCAGGTGTCAGCTGTGGTAATTCAAGTAAGGATCACGGTCTGGCGGGGTGTAGCTGTTGAATTGCCACCTTCCTAAGTGTTTCATTAATATTAGAAATAACATTTGACTTGACACATGTAAGGTTGGCAAATTGTGCTTCTTAATGTATGGCATCATAGGACCGTTTCTTTTCACACTTACAGCTCCTGCAAAATCTTCCTTATTCTGAAAAGATGACCGTATTGTTTGTCTACAATGGTCCTCATATGTTGGAACCTAACAGATGGAATTTAAAGGCTTTCCAAAGGCGGCGGCGCCGTATCACGTTCACTCAGCCTTCTCAATAAAAGTAAAGGGCGAGAACTTTGGAGTTTTTTTTGGTTAAATCCTGTTTTTAAGTATGGCTCACCTGAATAAAAGGAGATTCATTAAGACTAAGAGATGGGTCATTTTTAGAAACCTGCTGTTCTATACAAATGGGTTGATGGACACCGTAGTAACTTCTTTCTGTGGAACCTCATCTGATAGAAATTAAGTCTTCAGTTTCTGTTGAACTTAAGTCCTTGGCCCACTGACCATGAGTCATTGGGTTCCCATGGTAAAAGGTATTTACTGTTTCACATCACAGGTACGGGGGAGGGGTTACCCATCACAGGAAGTGTGGTTGACCTGGTAATCCTGAGCTTTAATTCCAGAGGAACTTTACTTACTTTCAGAGTCTAAAGGGGACTCTACATCTCAAATCATAGTTTCCTCCCAGTGTTATATTTAATTTTTAAAGAATTGATATGGAAATGTCTAGACTAGTGTATAATAATAATTTATGACAAATCTATTCATTCCTTCCTATTAAAAAGGATTACCTTATCTCCACTAGGAAATGGAATTTTATGGGCCTTTAAAAAAATTTACAAAACTTGACACCATAATAACTGTATTGGTATCTCTAGGGAAAAACATACTGGGCTTCAAAAATGGTAGCGGAATGTCTTTGGAATGCCACAAGATGGACGCTAGATGATGCAACGTGCAACCGAAAGATTGACAGAAAAAAAAATCAAGTAATAAGGGTTTTTAAGGAATAACCCTGTAAAGTGTGTGTGGGTTTGGTTTGGTTTTGATTTTTTTTTTTAATTTAAAGTCAATTGTATTTTACATCTTCAATTTCTAAAAGCATTTTTATAATTATTTTTAGTAAGATTTTTTTCTTAAGATTTCATATACTGGTTTCTACAATTTATATTTGAAATTTCTCAGTGTTATGTCAAGAGTGAGGCAAGCACTGATTTGTTTTAAAACATGTTTCTAGAACCTAAGCTTTTAGGTCCTTCCTTACAGTGTTGCTTCTACCCCATTGTCTTTAAAAAAATCTAGTTTAAACTGAGCAGGAATTAGATGAGAGAATCATTTGTTTATCTCTGAGTTACACTAATTAACAGTGCCAAAACAAATTCTATTCTTCTAAAAAATAAAGCTTGTGAGATAGTGGACTAATCCAAGAACATGTCTCTGAACAGCGAATTGGATCTGTGCCAGGAATGACAAAATTATTTTTTTTTGACTTGACAGCTTGAATAAATTGAAGAGTTGCATTTAATTTGGGTTTTGTAGATTCTTATATTCTTATTAGGTCAAAAAATAATGAATCGTAAGTCTTTATCCTCTCACTTGGACATTTTCTCTTGTAATTTTTTCTTGAAAAAAATTTTAAAAGAGCCTTCTCTTAGCCTAATGCATGTATTATGAACATATTTTAAAATAACATTTTTACTAGTGTAACAACTCATGTAAACATTGAAAAACTTGGTAACCTATTAGTAAGTGGATGTTTTTTAATACTTTGTTTTCCACCAAAATATCTTTACTAATATGTGCTTACTGTCATTTGTTTATTGTCTGAGTTAGTGCTGGTCATCTTATTTCTGCGAAACGATTATCAGTGTGAAAAAGGAGCTTGAAGATGAGGCATGTTTGGGAAAAAAAAAAGGTCAAGTACATTTCAGTTTACATATGGCAGTAATTACTCCATACTGTGTTTGTAAGCATTTTATATTTCTCTACTGGACAAAGTTAATACTTAGTTTTACATTGGGTTTTGAGCTGTAAAGGAAAAATTATGTATCATTTTAACATACTAATAAGTCTAACACATTATATTCTCAGCCACTTAAAACTTCATATATTTTCTGCAGAAGTTGATTTCTAATTACATACAAATTGTAAAAACGCCAAGTGGAAGTCTGATTTGATGAATATATATTTAAAACATGAAGGTGACAGGTATTTTTAATGAGAAAATCTTCATTGATTTGCCTAAGGAGAGTCTCTATTCACAGATTTTTAGTGTTCATAGTAAAAGTAAAGATTTTTTTGCTGCTTTGATTGTTTTTTGGACATGTGCTTATTTTTTTGGTGTATGAATCTTTAGTATGTGAAAAATGTAATTTTGTCCTGCTATAGTGTGTGTCTGCGTGTGTGTGTGTGTGTGTAACTGGGGAAAAAAGTCTCTGTGGGAAATGCTACTTTGTCGGTAATAAATGCATATTTTCATACTCTTTTGGTGTATGTTATTTTAAGTAAGAATTGGTTTTACACTTTCAAACTGATTAAGAGAGTCATTCTGGTTTCACACTTACTGAAAAACAAGTCTGTTCAGTGTGCCTTTGCTGGTCTGTCCCTGGTTAAAAGCATATAAAATTTAGTTCCTTGTCTGCCTGCAAGGGAATTACAGTCTAATAGCAGCAGTGAACACAGCGAAAAAGATTTAAGCTGTCTCAGGAAGCCAAGATACAACATGAGTGTAAACATTTTTAGATTGAAACCCTAGATTTGCTAGAAATATTCACAATCTTTTTGTCTTCATCCATTAAGCTGCTATCTTGACTCAGTTTCCTCATTGTGAAATGAGGATAATACTTCATTCACAGTTGTCGAAGGGAGCAGGTGAGGTAAGGCACTATGGCACCTGGCATCCTATGGACACTTTATAAATGTTTGCTTTTCCTATTCTTTTCTCCAGCTTTATTGCAATTTTGTATTTAAATTTTTCTAAAATATATTTTAGAGAGAGCACAAGCACCAGGGGCAGAGGGTAAAGGAGAGAATCCCAACCAGACTCTGTGCACTGAGTGCAGAGCCCAATGTGGGGCTTGATCCCATGACCCTGAGATTGTGACCTGAGCTGAAACCAAGAGTCCCAGTTCTTAACCGACTGTGGTACCCAGTCCCTCCTTGTATTTTAAATCTTAAAAAAATGTAGTATGTATTTTATACATCAAGGTCCGAGAATTCCCTTTTAAGTGCAGTTAATGTAGCATTTTTATTAGCGTTAATGTAGCGTTTTTATTCTATTTTATGGATTGTGTCAGTTGTTCCAAGGACGTAGACACCTGTAGGTTTTGAGTGGGCCTAAGTACAGATAAAATTGTGACACACCTTCATGATATTTGAACTCATTCTAATTCCTTTATAGTCACACCATATATTTTGGAAAACTTGTAATTAATACAATTAATACGATTCGCAAATTTGGGAGATTTGACTCTATTGACAATTCAGGCTTATTTTTTATTGCTGGTGGAAAATTTGCATTTTGGGGATTTTGGGTTGTTGAGATCTAAGTATTCACTCATCGCTCCAAAATAAGTTACTGGTGAGTGGTTGGGGTTAAAAAGCTGGCTTTTAAAAAAAAATAGGCAAATCTTCCAAACAGAACAGACAGGGCAACACTGCTTGGCTCCCTTCTCAGAGGATTTGGTGAAGCTGAACTCTGACTCTGGGCCCTGGTGGCATTGGAGAAACTGGGGCATAGGTTGGCTGTTCTGGGGCAGATCAGAAACATGAAGGATGTCCTGCCACAAATACTTCCTTACCTATCTGATCATGCATTAGTAAAGTTTAATTTCCTTTGGCCTCTTGGTGTCCAGGGCCATGTGTTAAAAATGACCCCTTGGCACCCTGTCCCTTCAACCTCCACTCTTACCATTCCTGCCAAATATTCATTAAGGAGTGGGTTGAAACCCATTGTTTCAGAGTAAAAGATTCAGGACAAATTGTCCAAAGAATGTTGTGATAGAATAATTTTAAATTCTGTTCATATTATTTAAAAGTCTTCATTTAGTCCCAGTGAGCTCTGTGACATGTTGCACTCTTTGCTTTCAAATATTAGCTGTTACACTTGGAAACAATCCCCCAAGTGGCTTAGATCATCCTCCTCTTTTCACTGTCTTAAATCGTGAAAAGGAATCATTTGAGTGATTTAGGCTAGCACCACTAAGCCTAAAGTTATTTTGTAAACTAGAGGGAATAATTTGTTTATAAGCAGTATTATACTTTCAAAGTGTTTCCACCCAACAACCCTGTACTGTAGATTAACAGAAATTTAGCAGCAGTATTAAGACTTTTTCAAGCTTTTACGATCAGTAAATGGCACAGGCAGGGCTGAAGAAACATTTTTTTCCAGAACACTGTACTGCCTTTTTAATAAAGATACCTTGCCTTTTTGATAATTGGGAGCTGTACCATAAACAGTTGCTGGTTACGTAATGCACTTCGTTATGGCTAAGACAGTGCTGTTCCAATACGCCCCTGAATTAGGGTACAAGTTCTGTGGTAACAAAAACCCAGATATAGCTTATACAGGATAGAAGTTTATTCCCTTCTTAGCATAAGCAGTCTGGGATTCCTCACCCACTTCATATTTTGCTGCTGTGCCATTCTCAAGAAACTATGGGTTCTTTCTCATGCTCCAAGATGACTGCTCCAGCTCTTGCCAACACTGGTATCCCAACAGTGAAGGGAGAAGGAGGAAGATGTGGCCACGCCCCCACTTTTTTTAAAAAGTCTTATTTGAGAGAGGATGAGAGTGAGAGCATGAGCACACACAGAGGGGAGGGAGAGAGAGAAGCAGACTCCCCACTGAGCAGGGAGCCCGATGTAGGGCTCTATCCCAGAACCCTGGGATCACGGTCTGAGCTGAAGGCAGACGCTTAACGACTGAGCCACCCAGGCGCCCTGACAGGGCCACTTCTTTAAGAGTACTATGTGCAAGAGGCCCAAGTTACTTTAACTCTTGTCCAGGCCTTAGTCACATGGCCTGCAAGAGACTTGACTATGCTAGCTTTAGCTATGGGTCTATGTACCTAGTTAAACACCAGCCACTATTAAAAAAAGAGGGGGGGGGTGACTATAGGGGGACAAGCAAGAGTCTCCTTTCTGGGATACTCACAAGTCTTGGAACATCCTTAGTTTTGGGAGCTGTTAAAAACCTAATAGGCTGCTTGGACAGGCACAAATACATGAGAGACAAGAGCTAGGGCAGGATTGAACAACAGGGTTTATCTCCTACATGAATTCACTTCAAGACTAGGAGAGGTGGCAGCTTCATCTAATGCCTAGAAACCAACAGAGAGTCAAGTGAAATGAAGCAACAGAAAAGTATGGTGCAAATTAACAATGTAAAAACTTGGGGGAAAAACAACAACGAAATGGCAATAAGTAATTCAAAGTAATGGTCATAAAGATGTTCACCAAACTGGGGAGAAGAATAGATGAACACGGTGAGACCTTTAACAAAGAGATGAACAATATGAGAAAGTACCAAATAGAAGTCACAGAGCTGAAGAATACAGTAACTGAACTAAAATATACAGTAGAAGCATTTAACAGATTACATGATGCAGAAGAAAGGATCATTTAACTCAAAGACAAAGCAGTAGAACTCACCCAATCTAAGCAGCACAAAGAAAAATGAATGAAAAGAGGAAAGATACCTTAAGGGACTTACAAGGCAACATCAAATGGATTAATGTTCCCATCGTAAGAATTCCAGAAGGAGGAGAGGGGCAGAAGTCTTCCTTGAGAAAACAATGGCTGAAAATTTCCCTAACCTAGAGAAAGAAACAAACACCCACATCCAGGAAACCAGAGTTCCAAAGAAGATGAACCCAAAGAGACCCACACTAAGACACATTATAATTAAGATGTCAAAAGTTAAAGACAGAATCTTAAAAGCCAGAAGAAAAAACAAGTTGTTAATGTACAAGGAATTCCTCATAAGCCTATTGGCACATTTTTTTTCAGCATAAACTGCAGGCCAGAACAGAGTGGCAGGATATATTTAAAAGAACTAAGGGGGGAGGGAGGGGAATCCCTTCCCCAAATACACTATTCAGTAAAGTTATTCAGAATTGAAAGATGAGGAATTTTCCAGAAAGGTAAAACTAAAGGCTTTCATCACCATTAAACCAGCCTTACAAGAAATGTTAAGGGACTTCTTTAAAACCTAAAAGGAAGGGTGCTAATTAGGCACAATATATAAAATTAACAATATATAAAAGAATAAGTCTTACTGGAAAGGAAATATATAGAGTAAAGGTAGAAGATCAATCACTTTTAAAGACAGTATGAAGGTTAAGACAAAGGTAGTAAAAGTAACTATGATTACCGTAATTAGTTAAGGGATACACAAGATAAAAAGATGTAAAATGTGACATTAAAAGCTTAAAATTTAAGGGAGGGAGCTGAACTCTCGAATGCATTCGAAGTTAAGTGTTACCAACTTAAAATACACTGATATAGATTTAGGTTGCTATATATAAACCCAATGATAATGACAAAGCAAAAACCTACAGTATATACATAAAAAGAAAAGAATCTAAGCACACGACTACAGAAAATTGATCAAATGGCCCAAGAAAAGAGCAAGAGAATAAAGGAACAGAAGAACGACAAAAGAGCCAGAAAACAGTAACAAAATGAAACAGTACATACCTATCATTAATTACTTTAAATATAAGTGGACTATATTCTACATTTAGTAGACAGTGACCAAATGGATTAAACAACAACAAGACCCATCTCAGTGCTGCCTACAAGATACTTTTGATGTAAGGATACACACAGAGTGGCAGTTAAGAGATGGAAAAATATATTCCATGCAAATGGAAACAAAAGAGAGCTTGGGATTTACATTAGACAAAGCAGAATTTTTTTTTATTTTTATTTTATTTTTAAAGATTTATTTATTTGACAGAGAGAGACACAGCGAGAGAGGGAACACAAGCAGGGGGAGTGGGAGAGGGAGAAACAGGCTTCCCGCTGAGCAGAGAGCCTGATGCGGGGCTCGATCCCAGAACCCTGGGATCATGACCTGAGCCGAAGGCAGACGCTTAACGACTGAGCCACCCAGGCGCCCCGACAAAGCAGACTTTAAAACAAAAAAGACGTTAAGAGAAAAAGAAGGGCATTGCACAATGATAAAGGAATCAGTTCTGTTTTTTAAGGTTTTACTTATTTGACAGAGAGAGAAAGAGAGAGTACAAGCAGGGGGAGCGGGAGAGGGTGAAGCAGGTTCCCCAGTGATCAGGACCCTGGGATCATGACATGAGCTGAAGGCAGACGCTTAACTGATTGAGCCACCCAGGTGCCCCAAAGGAATCAGTTCAATAAGAGGATATAACATTTGTAAATATTTGGTACCCAACATAGCAGCATGCATATGCATATTATATATATATTATTAGATGGAGAAACAGATAGTAAATACAATAATACTTGGGACTTTTTTTTTTTTTTTTAAGATTTTATTTATTTATTTGACAGAGAGAGACACAGCAAGAGAGGGAACACAAGCAGGGGCAGTGGGAGAGGGAGAAGCAGGCTTCCCACTGAGCAGGAAGCCCGATGCTTGGGACATTTTTAATACCAACTTACATCAATGTAAAGATCATCCATATAGGAAATCAATAAGGAAACACTGACCTTCAACAACACATAAGATAGACTTAACAGATATATACAGAATATTCTATCCAAAAGCAACAAAATATCAGGATACATCATATGTTAGACCACAAAAACAAGGTAAGAACTTTCAGAGGACTGAAATATCAAGCATCTTTCTGACCACAATGGCATGAAATTAGCAATCAATTACATGAAGAAAACCAGAAAATCCACAAATATGTAGAGATTAAACAACATGATGATGAATAAATGTGACAAAGAAAAAAAATCAAAAGAAATAAAAAAATACCTTTAGATAAATGAAAATGGACAGAAATACAGTTCTAATAGGTAAGTTCAGAGCAATAAAAGCCTACGTAAAAGAAATAAGGAGACCCAATGAACAACCTAACTTTTATACCTCAATGAACTCGAAGGAACAATGAAGTCTCAAGTTAGTAGAAAGGCAGACATAACAAAGATTACAGCAGAAATAAATGAAATAACAAAATGGCAACAAGTACATGCCTATCAATTACTTTAAATGTAAATGGACTAAACGCTCCAATCGAAAGATAAAGGGTGGCAGAATGGATTGAAAAAAAAAAATTGCTGCCTATAAGAGATTTACCTCAGACCTGAAGTGATATTCAGACTACAAGTGAAGGGACGAAAAGCATTGAATGCAAATGGAAGTGAGGGGAAAGAAAGCCAGGGTAGCAATACTTTTATCAGACACAATAGACTTTAAAACAAAGACTATAGCAAGAGACAAAGAAGGAGAGGGAAGGGAAAGGATGGCGGAGGAGTGGAGGACCCTATTGCAACTGGTCCCTGGAATTGAGCTGGATATCTACCAGACCATCAAATCAGCCTGAGATATAAGAAGATATATTTGGATCTCTACAAACAGAATATCGCAGGCGGTTGGTTTCGAGGTATGAAGCAGGGAACCATGATTCCGCAGGCAAATATCGGAGGATAAATGGAAGAGGGAGGGAGCCGGGGGATCCTGCACTGCCAGTGCACGAAAGCCTCCCGAGCTGGGGACCGGGCACAAACTCACAGACCGGTAGTGACGGGGAAAGGGGTTTAGGGCAGCCCCCCAGACTGAAACCCTGAGCTGCGGGGCCACACATGCAAACTGGGGGCGGCTGGCGTTCTAGAAACACAAAGGGCAGAGACATGCCCTGACCTGGAGGCAGGACTGGGAGCGCTGCTGAGGGGCGCACAACCCAGGACGCTGCAGTTTAGAGCAGCACAGACAGAAACGGAGATAGTGTGCCCTGGAGAGCTCACTGAAGAACAGACTGCGATCTCTCTGCTCTGAGGCAGAGGGCTGGAAACGCTCTTTTCTGCTCTGACTCTCAGAAGAGACACGGAAAGCCACCAGGGAAAGCCACCAGAGAACAAAAGCCCCAAAAAACCGGTTTTCACTGAACCCATCCCCGCCCCCACAGGGGGCAGGGCAACTCTGCCCAAACAGGGTTGCCTGAGTAACAGCTCGGCAGGCCCCTCCCCCAGAAGACAGATAAGAGGCCAACAAGAGGCCAACAACCCTAAGTTCCCTATAAAACAGGTGCATCTTGCTTGGGTTGTGGTCAATAATTTGCACTCTGTACCTTCCCTCAACCACCCCTCAACAGAATGACTAGGAGGAGGAACACCCAAAATAGGAAAGACTCAGGGACTATGACTTCTGCCACAGATTTACAAATGAGTACAGATATAACCAAGATGTCGAAGATGGACTTCAGGGTAACAGTTATGAAGATGATAGCTAGAATGGAGAAATCGATTAATGGCAATATACAGTCTCTAAGGGCAGAAATGAAAGCTGAACTGGCAGAACTTAAAAATGCTATCAATGAGATCCAATCTAATCTAGATACTGTAACAACTAGGGTAAATGAGGCAGAAGAACGAATTAGTGATGTAAAAGACCAATTGATAGAAAAGAAGGAAAAAGAGGAGGCCTAGGAGAAACAGCTCAAAATTCATGAAAACAGAATTAGAGAAATAAGTGACACCATGAAACATTCCAATGTCAGAATTACTGGGATCCCGGAGGGGTTGGAAAGAGAGAGAGAGAGGACTAGAAGATATATTTGAGCAAATTATAGCTGAGAACTTCCCTAATTTGGGGAATGAAACAAACATTCCTGTCCTAGAGGCAGAGAGGACCCCTCCCAAGATCAAGAAAAACAGACCAACGCCCCAGCATGTAATAGTAAACCTCGCAAATCTTAGAACCAAGGAAACCATCTTAAAGGCAGTTAAGGGGAAGAGATTCCTTATGTACAGAGGGAGGAACATCAGAATAACGTCAGACCTATCCACAGAGACCTGGCAAGCCAGAAAGGCCTGGCAAGACATATTCAGGGTACTAAACGAGAAGAACATGCAGCCAAGAATACTTTACCCGGCAAGGTTATCATTTAGAATGGATGGAGAGATGCAGATCTTCCAAGATTGGCAGAAACTGAAAGACTATGTGACCACTAAGCTGGCCCTGAAAGAAATATTAAGGGGGGGTTCTATAAAAGGAGAAAGACCCCAACAGTGATATAGAACAGAAATTTACAGAGACAATCTGCAGAAACAAGGACTTCACAGGCAACATGATGACAATAAATTCATATCTTTCAATAATCACTCTCAACGTGAATGGCCTAAATGCTCCCATAAAATGGCAAAGGGTTGCAGACTGGATAAAAAGACAGGACCCATCCATATGCTATCTACAAGAGACTCATTTTGAACCTAAAGATACATCCAGACTGAAAGTGAAGGGATGGAGATCCATCTTCCATGCCAACAGACCTCAAAAGAAAGCTGGGGTAGCAATTCTTATATCTGACAAATTAGATTTTAAGCTAAAGTCTGTAATTAGAGACACAGAAGAACACTATATCATTCTTAAAGGGTCTATCCAGCCAGAAGATCTAACAATTGTAAATATCTACACCTTATGTAGTTGGGAGCAGCCAACTACATAAGCCAACTGTTCAACAAAATAAAGAGTCATAATAATACGTTAATTGTAGGAGACCTCAATACTCCACTCTCAACAATGGACAGATCATCTAAGCAGAAAATCAACAAAGAAACAAGAGCTTTGAATGACACACTGGACCAGATGGACCTCACAGATATATATAGAATATTCCACCCTAAAACAACAGAATACTCATTCTTCTTGAGTGCACATGGAACTTTCTCCAGAATAGACCACATACTGGGTCACAAATCAGGTCTCAACTGATACCAAAAGACTGAGATTATTCCCTGCATCTTCTCAGACCATAATGCTTTAAAACTGGAACTCAATCACAAGAAAAAATTTGGAAGAAATTCAAACACTTGGAAGCTAAAGACCACTCTGCTCAAGAATGTTTGGGTCAACCAGGAAATCAAAGAACTTAAACAATTCATGGAAACCAATGAGAATGAAAACACATCGGTCTAAAACCTATGGGATACTGCAAAGGCAGTCCTAAGGGGGAAATACAGAGCCATCCAAGCCTCACTCAAAAAAATAGAAAAATCCCGAATTCACCAACTAACTTTACACCAAAAGCAACAAACTATGCCTAAGCCATGCATTAGAAGAGAAATAATTAAGATTAGAGCAGAGATCAATGAATTAGAAACCAGAAACACAGTAGATCAGATCAACAAAACTACAAGCTGGTTCTTTGAAGGAATTAATAAGATCGATAAACCACTGGCTAGACTTATCCAAAAGAAAACAGAAAGGACCCAAATTAATAAAATTATGAACCTAAAGGGAGAGATCATGACTAACACCAAGGAAATAGAAACAATTATTAGAAATTATTATCAGCAACTATATGCCAATAAATTAAGCAACGTGGAAGAAATGCATGCCTTCCTGGAAACATATAAACTACCAAGACTGAAACAGGAAGAAATTGACAACCTGAATAGGCCAATAACCAGTAACGAGACTGAAGCAGTAATCAAAAACCTCCCAAAATACAAGAGTCCAGGGCCTGATGGATTCCCTGGGGAATTCTACCAGACATTCAAAGAAGAAATAATACCTACTCTCCTGAAGCTGTTTCAAAAAATAGAAGGAAAGCTTCCAGACTCATTCTATGAGGCCAGCATTACCTTAATCCCCAAACCAGGCAAAGAAAGCTAGGGTAGCAATTCTTATATCCGACAAATTAGATTTTAAGCTAAAGACTGTACTTAGAGACACAGAAGGACACTATATCATTCTTAAAGGGTCTATCCAACAAGAAGACCCCATCAAAAAGGAGAATTTCAGACCGATATCCCTGATGAATATGGATTCCAAAATTCTCAACAAAATCCTAGCTAACAGGATCCAGCAATACATTAAAAGGATCATCCACCACGACCAAGTGGGATTTATCTTTGAGATGCAAGGATCATCCACCATGACCAAGTGGGATTTATCTTCGAGATGCGAGATCTATAAAGAATTTCTCAACATTCGCAAATCAATCAATATGATAGAACACATTAATAAGAGGAGAGAGAAGAACCATATGGTCCTCTCAATTGATGCAGAAAAAGCATTTGACAAAATACAGCATCCTTTCCTAATTAAAACTCCTCAGAGTATAGGGATAGAGGGAACATTCCTCAGTTTCATAAAATCCATCTATGAAAAACCCACAGCGAATATCATCCTCAATGGGGAAAAGCTGAGAGCCTTTCCCTTAAGATCAGGAACACATCAAGGATGCCCACTCTCGCCACTATTGTTCAACATAGTACTAGAAGTCCTAGCAACAGCAATCGGACAACAAAAAGAAATAAAAGGTATTCAGATTGGCAAAGAAGAAGTTAAACTCTCTCTTTTCGCAGATGACAGGATACTTTATGTGGAAAACCCAAAAGACTCCACCCCCAAATTACTAGAACTCATATAGCCATTCAGTCATGTGGCAGGATACAATATCAATGCACAGAAATCAGTTGCTTTCTTATACACTAACAATGCAACTGTAGAAGGAGAAATTAGAGAATCGATTCCATTTACAATAGCACCAAAAACCATAAGCTACCTCAGAATAAACCTACCCAAAGAGGTAAAGGATCTATATTCTAGGAACTACAGAACACTCATGAAAGAAACTGAAGAAGACACAAAAAGATGGAAAAACATTCCATGCTCGTGGATCAGAAAAATAAACATTGTTAAAAAGTCTATGCTGCCCAGAGCAATCTATACCTTCAACGCCATCCTGATCAAAATTCCAATGACACTTCTCAAAGTGCTGGAACAAACAATCCTAAAATTTGTATGGAATCAGCAAAGACCCCGAATCACCAAGGAAATGTTGAAAAAGAAAAACAAAGCTGGGGGCATCACGTTGCCTGATTTCAAGCTATATTACAAAGCACTGATCACCAAGACAGCATGGTACTGGCACAGAAACAGACATATAGACCAATGGAACAGAACAGAGAGCCCAGATATGGACCCTCAACTCCAAGGTCAAATAATCTTCGACAAAGCAGGAGAAAATATGCAATGGAAAAAAGACAGTCTCTTCAATAAATGGTGCTGGGAAAATTGGACAGCCACATGCAGAAGAATGAAACTCGACCATTCCCTAACACCATACACAAAGATAAACTCAAAATGGATGAAGACCTCCATGTGAGACAGGAATCCATCAAAATCCTAGAGGAGAGCATAGGCAGTAACCTCTTCGACATCAGCCACAGCAACTTCTTTCAAGATACATCTCCAAAGTCACGTGAAACAAAAGCAAAAATGAACTTTTGGGACTTCATCAAGATAAAAAGCTTCTGCACAGCAAAGGAAACAGTCAACAAAACAGAGAGGCAACCCACAGAATGGGAGAAGATATTTGCAAATTACACTACAAAGTGCTGATTTCCAAGATCTATAAAGAATTTCTCAAACTCAACACCCAAAAAACAAATAATCAAGTCAAAAAAATAGGCAGAAGACATAGACACTTCTCCAAAGAAGACCTACAAATGGCTAACAGACACATGAAAAAATGTTCATCATCATTAGCCATCAGGGAAATTCAAATCAAAACCACAACGAGATACCCCCTTACACCAGTTAGAATGGCAAAAATTGACAGGGCATGAGACAACAAATGTTAGAGAGGTTGTGGAGAAAGGGGAACCCTCTTACACTGTTGGTGGGAATGCAAGTTGGGAAAACAGTGTGGAGGTTCCTCAAAAAATTAAGAACAGATCTACCCTATGATCCAGCAATTGCACTCCTGGGTATTTACCCCAAAGACACAGATGTAGTGAAAAGAAGAGCCATATGCACCCCAATGTTCATAGCAGCAATGTCTGCAATAGCCAAACTGAGGAAGGAGCATAGATGCCCTTCAACAGATGAATGGATAAAGAAAATGTGGTCCATATATACAATGGAATATTACTCAGCCATCAGAAAGGATGAATACACAACTTTTACATCAACACGGATGGGACTGGAGGAGATTATGCTAAGTGAAATAAGTCAAGCAGAGAAAGTCAATTATCATATGGTTTCATTTATTTGTGGAACATAAGGAATAGCATGGAGGACATTAGGAGGAGGAAGGGAAAAATGAAGGGGGGAGAAATCAGAGGGGGAGACAAACCATGAGAGACCATGGACTCTGAGAAACAAACTGAGGGTTTTAGAGGGGAGGGGGGTGAGGGGATGGGTTGGCCCAGTGATGGGTATTAAGGAGGGCACGTACTGCATGGAGCACTGGGTGTTATATGAAAACAATGAATCATGGAACACTACATCAACAACTAATGATGTACTGTATGGTGACTAACATAACATAACATAAATTTAAAATAAAGAGACAAAGAAGGACATTACATAATGATGAATCAACCCAAGAGGATGTAAGAATTTTAAGTATCTACATGCCCAACACTATAGTACCTAAATACATAGAGCAAATATTAAATGGACATGAAGACAGAAATTAATGGTAATACAATAATAATAGAGGACTTTAACATCCCCTTTACATCAATGGATAGATCATCCAGGCAGAAAATCAATAAAAAAAACAGTGTCTGAATGACACATTGGACCAGATGGATGTAACAGATATATACAGAACATTCCATCCCAAAACAGAATATACATTCTTTTCAAGTGCACAATGAATATTCTCCAGACAGATCACATGTTAGGCCTCTAAACAAACCTCAATCAATTTAAGAAGAATGAAATCATACCATGCTGATCATTCAGCTCACTACACATGGTAAAGAATTATAGTCTGGGGCACCTGGGTGGCTCAGATGGTTAAGCGTCTGCCTTCGGCTCAGGTCATGATCCCGGAGTCCTGGGATCGAGTCCCACATCGGGCTCTCTGCTCCTTGGGAGCCTGCTTCTCCCTCTGCCTCTCTCTCTCTCTCTCTCTGTCTCTCATGAATAAATAAATAAAATCTTAAAAAAAAAAAAAAAAAGAAATCATACCATGCATCTTTTCTGACCACAACCATATGATACTAGAAATCAATCACAAAAAAAACTGAAAAAAGCCAAATATGTGGAAGTTAACACATTACTAAGTAATCAATGGGCCAATGGATCAATCAAAAAAGAAATAAAAAAATACATGGAGACAAATGAAAATGAAAACACAGGGGTTCCAGATTTTTGGGACATAGCAAAATCAGTTCTAAGAGGGAAAAATATAGCAATATAGGTCTACAACAAGAAATAAGAAAAAGCTCAAATAAACAATCTAGCCCTACACCTAAAGGAACTAGAAAAAGAATAAGCAAAGCCCAAGGTGAGTAGAAGAAAGGAAATAACAAAGATCAGAGCAGAAATAAATGACAGAGACAAAAAAATCAAAAATCAATTAAAACCAAGAGCTGGTTCTTTGAAAAGATAAATGAAATTGATAAACCCTTAGCCAGACTCATTAAAAAAACTCAAATAAAATCTGAAACAATTGACATCACAGAAATACATAGGATTATAAAAGAATACTATGAAAAATTATAGGCCAACAAACTGGACAAACTAGACAAAATGGATAAAGTCCATAATTTTCCAAAACTGAATCAGGAAGAAATAGAAAGTCCAAACAAACCAATTACTAGTAATGGAATTGAATCAGTAATAAAAAAAAAGGACCAGATGGATTTACAGGTGAATTCTACCAAACATCCTATAAACTGTAGTCATCAAAACAGTACTGTCCCGACACAAAAATGACAGATTGATCAACAGAATGGAATAGAGAACCTGGAAGTAAACCCACAATTATATGGTTAATTAATCTACAACAAGGGAGGCAAGAATATACAATGGGGGAAAAGACAGTCTCTTCAATAAATGGTGCTGGGAAAACTGAACAGCCACATCCAAAAGAATGAAACTAGACCACTTACTAACACTCTACACAAAAATATACTAAAAATGCATTTAAGGCCTAAATATGAGACCTGTAACTGTAAAACTCCTTCAAGGTAACACAAGTAGTAATTTCTCTGACTTCAGCTGAGTAGCAACATTTTTCTAGATAAATCTCTTAAGGCAAGGGAAACAAAAGCAAAAATAAACTATTTGGACTACATCAAGATAAAAAGCTTTTGTTAATGGTGAAGAAAACCATTAACAAAACAAAACAAAACAAAAACTGAATGGGAAAAAATATTTGCAAGGGCTATATCCAATAAAAGGTTAACATCCAAAATATAGAAAGATCTTATACAACAGCAAACCAACAAACAATCCAATTAAAAAATGGGCAGAAGACCTAGACATTTTTTGGCAAAGAATACATACAGGTGGCCAATACATGAAAAGATGCTCAACCTCACTAATCATCAGAGAAATGCAAATCAAAACCACAATGAGATGTTGCCTTATACCTGTCAGAATGGTTAAAATAAAAAACACAAGAAGTAACAAGTGCTGATGAAGGGAGAAAAAGAAATCTTCATATACTGTTGGTGGGGTTGTACATTGGTACAGCCACTGTGGAAAACAGTATGAAAGTTTCTCAACAAATTAAAAATAGAAATACCGTATGATCCAATAATTCCACCACTGGACATTTACCCAAAGAAAATGAAAACACTAACTCAAAAAGACATCTGCACCCCTATATTTATTGCAGCATTATTTACAGGAGCCAAAATATGGAAGCAACCTAAGTGTCCACTGATAAATGGATAAAAAAGAGATATGATCTATATATATATATGCGCACACACACACACACAATGGAATATTGCACAGCTGTAAAAAAGGATGAGATCATGCTATTTGCAACAACATGGGTGGATCTAGCAGAGAAATAAGTGAAATAAGTCAGAGATAGATACCATATGGCTTCACTCATCTGTGGAATCTAACAAACAAACAAAAACCAAATGAGTAAACAAAGAAAAAGCAAAATCAGGTCTATAAATACAGAAAACTAATGGTTGCCAGAGGGAAGGGGGTGGGGGGAATGAGCAAAATGGGTGAAGGGGAGTGGGAGGTACAGGCTTCCAGTTATGGAATGAGTAAGTCACAGGAATAAAAGGCACAGAGTCAGGGATCCCATGATAGCGCCGTATGGGGACAGATGGTAGCTACGCTTGTGGTGACCATAGCACAATGTATAAACTTGTCAAGTCACTATGTTGTACACTTAAAACTAATGTTATGGGCACCTGGGTGGCTCAGATGGTTAAGCGTCTGCCTTCAGCTCAGGTCATGATCCCAGGGTCCTGGGATCGAGCCCCGCATCGGGCTCCCTGCTCCTTGGGAGCCCGCTTCTCCCTCTGCCTCTCTCTCTCTCTCTCTCTGTCTCTCATGAATAAATAAAATCTTTAAAAAAAAACACTAATGTTACACTGTATGTCAACTATACTTAAATAAAAAAGAGGAAATCAAATAAATAACATCAGAAATGAAAGTTATGTGACAAATGGTACCACAGAAGCACAAAGGACTATAAGGGACTAGTACAAGCAAATGTATGAGAAAACACTGGACAAAATAGAAGAAATGTCTAAGTTCCTAGAAAGATATAACCTACTAAGACTGTATTATGAAGAAATAGAAAATCTGAACAGACCAATTACTAGTAAGGAGATTGAATCAGGAATCAAAAACCTAACACAGGATGAGACAGCTCCCCCAGTGAATTCTATCAAACATTCAAAGAAAAATTAATACCAATCCTTCTCAAACTCTCCCAAAAACTAGAAGAGGAGGGAATGCTTCTAAACTCATTTTAGGAGGCCAACATTACATGGATACCAATATCAGACAAGGACACCACAAGAAAAGAAAATTATAAGCCAATATCCCTGTGAACATAGATGCAAAAATCCTCAACAAAATATTAACAAATCAAATTCGACAGCAGCATTATTTACAAGAGCCAAGACCAAGTAGGGCTTATTCCAGGGATTAAAGGATGGTTCAACATCTACAAATTACTTGACGTGATAGACTACATTAACAAAATGAAAGATAAAAATCATATGATCATCTGAATAGATTCCGAGAAAGCATTTAACAAAATTCAACATTCATTTATGATTAAAAACTCTCAACCATGTGGGTATAGAGGGAACGCACCTCAACATAACCCAGGCTGTGTATGACCAGCCTATAGCTAATATCATACTCAATGGCGGAAATCTGAAAGTTTTTCCTGTAAAATCAGGAACAAGACTGGGATTGCCTGCTCTAGCCACTTTTATTCAATACAGTACTGGGAGTCCTAACTAGATCAAGTAGGCAAGAAAAATGAAAAAGGCATACAAATTGGAAAGGAAGAAGTTAAGCCATTTGCATATGACATGATATTATATACAGAAAACCCTAAAGACTGCATCAGAAGCTGTGAGAATAAACAAATTCAGTAAAGTTGCAGGATATAAAATCAATACACAAAAATCTGTTGCATTTTATACATTAATAATGAACTATCAGAAAGAGAAAGTACGAAAACAATCCCATTCATAATTGCCCCCAAAAGAATAAATTTAGCCCAGGAGGTAAGAGACTGAAAACTATGAGACATTAATGAAAGAAATTGAAGCGTGCACGTGCACACACACACACACACACGGAAAGATATTCCATGTTCATGTGTTAGAATAATTAACATTGGGCGCCTGGGTGGTTCAGTTGGTTAAGCAACTGCCTTCGGCTCAGGTCATGATCCTGGAGTCCAGGGATCGAGTCCCGCATCGGGCTCCCTGCTCAGCGGGGAGTCTGCTTCTCCCTCTGACCCTGCCCCCCCTCATGCTTTATCTCATTCTCTCTCTCTCAAGTAAATAAATAAAATCTTTAAAAAAAAAAAAAAAGAATAATTAACATTGTTAAAATGTCCCTATTACCCAAAACAATGCAATCCCTATCAAAATTCCAATGGCATTTTCTACAAAATTAGAACAAACAATCCTAAAATTTTATGGAACCACAAAAGATGCTCAGTAGCCAGAGCAATCTTGAGAAAGAACAAAGCTGAAGGCATCATGCTCCCTAATTTCAAACCATATCACGAAGCTATAGTAATCAAAAACAGTAGGACGTTGACATAAAAACACATACATCAGTGGAACAGAAGAGAGACCTCAGAAATAAACCCACTCATATACGGTCAATTCATTTAAGACAGAGTCAAGAATATACAATGGAGAAAGGAAAGTCTCTTCAATAAATGGTGCTGGGAAGACCAGACCACTTTCTTATACCATACACAAAAATTAACTCAACATGGACTAAAGACTTGAACGAAAGATCTGAAACCATTAAACCCTCCCCCCCAGAAGCAACAACAACAACAACAACAACGGCATAGGTGTTGGTGGGGATATTTTGAATTTGACACCAAAAGTAAAAGCAACAAAAGCAAAACTAATCAAGTAGGGCTATGTCAAACTAAAAATCTACATAGCAAACCATCAATAAAATGAAAAGGCAGCCTGTCGAATGGGAAGAGATATTTACAAAGCATGTACCTGATTAGGGGTTAATATCCGAAATACATATAAGAGCTCATACAATTCAACACCAAAAAGAAACAATTGGATTAAAACATGGGCTGAAGCTGTAAACAGGTATTAGAGACGATATGCAGGCGGCCAACAGACACATGAAAATATGCCCAACATCATTAATCATCGGGGAAACGCAAATCAAAACTCCAACGAGAAATCACCTCACACCTGTTAAAATAGCTAGTATCAAAAAGACAAGAAATAAAGTGTTGGAAAGGATAGGGAGGAAACGGAACCCTTTTGCACTGTTGGTGGGAATGTAAAATGGTTCCTCAAAAAAATAAAAATAGAACTACCGTATTATCTAGCAATTCCACTTTTGGGTATTTATGCAAAGAAAATGAAAACACTTACTCAAAAAGATGTCTGTAGCCCTATGTTCATTGCAGCATTATTTGCAATAGCCAAGATATTAAAACAACCTAAGTGTCCATCAATAGATGAATGGACAATTATATATATACACAAATGAATATTATTCAGCCTTTAAAAAGAATGAAATCTTGCATTTACGACAACACGAATGGAACTTGAGGGCACTTTGCTAAGTGAAATAAGACCGAGAAAGACAAATACACATGTGGAATCTTTTTTTTTTTTTTTTATAGATTTTATTTATTTATTTGACAGAGAGAGACACAGCAAGAGAAGGAACACAAGCAGGGGGAGTGGGAGAGGGAGAAGCAGGCCTCCTGCGGAGCAGGGAGCCCGATGCGGGGCTCGATCCCAGGACCCTAGGATCATGACCTGAGCCGAAGGCAGACACTTAACGACTGAGCCACCCAGGCACCCCCACATGTGGAATCTAAACAAACCAAAAACCAGCCTCATGGATACAGAGAATGGATTGGTAGTAGCTAGAGGTGGGGGGTGGGGGATAGGAGAAACGGGTGAAGGAGGGCAAAAGGTAAAAAATATTAAATAAAAATAAAATAAATATAAATAAATAAAAGTAAAAGAAACTTAGTCTATAAAGATGCTTTAAATTGTACCCCAGGTGCGCCTGGGTGGCTCAGCTGGTTGAGCGTCTGACTCGTGATTTCAGCTCAGGTTGTGGTCTCAGGGACCTGAGATCAAGCCCTGTATCTGGTCTGCGCTCCGTGGGGAGTCCTCTTCTCTCCCTCTGCTCCTCCTTCCACTCACACCTGCTCTCGAAAATAAATGGATACATCTTTAAAAATAAAAAAATAAAATGTACAACAAAGATATTTTGAAGCTCAGTAAATGGCATGCAGATTGAACACTACTGGAATTGAGAGGGTATGGGATCTGAGAAACGGGAAGGCTTCGTGAAGATAGAGAATTTGGGTATTCATGGGGGGCCTTCCACAGAGGCAAACAGAACGGGCAGGCAAGTTATCCTAGGCTGTTAGAGACATGGAAAGATATTCATGTCATTAAAAATATACGTTATTTCCAGCTGATCCAAGACAATTCTGTCACATATAACTCTTAGGAATTTTGATTGGAAAAACCTTAGTTTATCATGGATGAGAGTTAGCTATTCTAGTCCCCCACAACCTTGTTTACAGGATACATGAAAGTAAGTCTTAAGTAATTGGGCCAATCATAGACATTTGGTATGATTTTATTATTATTTTGTGATTTCATAGATATTTGTTAAGCATTTGTTACAAGTAAGCATCCAACTGTTCTTGTACTGTGTTTTCTAAGTATAGTGAAGTTCTATCTAGCTTTTACCATTTTGGGTGATTTGATCATTCTTTGCATGAAAGGTTCACTTATACCATATGTGATAATATTCCTTTAATGGACAAACAACAAGAAATCCTTACACCAATTTCCAATCAATAGTTTGTTAGGGACTCAAGCTTTGGGAACCATCTCTAAGAGCAAAGCATCTACAACTTGCTGGATTCTTAAACCCAGTTCATGAAATAATAGGGAGTATCTGAGCATTTTAGCTAAGCTATTAATATGTATCTCGAATACCTTTCATTTCTCAGTGAGAGCCCATTTCTAACATTCATCATGTTAATTACAAGCTATCAATTTAATAAAAACCCAATTCTGACACTCTGTGCTAATTAACAAAGCATCTGTCTGGTTTTAATCAACGTACAGATAGTAGATGCACTTTTGATAGCCTCTCTGGGGTGGGCTTTCTGTTGGAACGCTCAGGTGCACCCTGATTAGGCCAATTGACTGCACTGATAATTAATACACATGGCATCACTGTGCCCAGGCAGGAACATTTGAAAGGAATTTTACATTTACTAGTGGGCCACGGAAGTGGTGGAAAATCGCTTATAAAGGTAGGGTGGGGCTAGATAACACAGAATAAGGCACAGAATTTTCTTAGTTACGTTCTTGTTGTTGTTGTTGTTGTTGTTGTTGTTACAGCAAGATAGTAACACAACCAGAACTTAAATCCAGGATGATTCATTTGACCATCAGTTTCGGGGAAAGGAAACAAGGGCACGCCAGAAAGATACAGAAAGCAGGTAGATGCATAATAAAACCTGAACAGTTGCTGTGCTAAGAATAGAAGTAGAGAAGTAGAGGGAAAGCACAAGAGCTATTTATACAGAGAACCCATGAAAATATTGATTCTGCTTCCCATTTGTGTCATGTTTGGTCTTTCACGTATCTCCTTGAATCTGGAGAGAAACTGTAGAAAATGAATATTATCTCCATTGAAGTAGGTGATCCAGAGCCATTAGATGGACTTGTCCACACTCACGAGTCTAGTGCAACACTGGAGCTGGGACTCGGAGGCAGGGGTGCGCTGAGGGGTACAGGGAAGGGCGAAACTCGAGAAGCAGGCAAGCCGAGGGGTAAGAACGCGCATGCGCTGTTGGTGACGGGGCCCAATGGTACTGGCCTCAGTGGTGAGCAATTTAGCAAAATCTATTCAAAGTAAGATCCCTTCCGACGTAGCGAGTCCACCCACTGGAACGTAGCCTACCTATTCTCCCCTTGTATTTCTAAGCATGTGTGACGGTATGAAGCTCAGTGTT